>NC_089503.1:138202704-138505735 GCF_036850995.1 Saccopteryx leptura
TTCATACAAAACAGGACATTGTGCACAGACAGTTGACATGGTCTATTCAGACTATAGATAAGTAAATTTCACTCACCATGACAAATAGCTTTTTTCATGATACTTTTTTGGGGGTTTTTTTCCATTAGAAAAAAAGCAGCAAAGTATATTTTTGAAAAAATTTATTTTAGGGTCACAGTAACTTTGTTTTTATTTGAAACTTTTGAAAAAAAATCTTTGAGTTTTCTGTAGAAGACATTGGACAATGAAAGACAATCTTTATATGTGGTCCAAATTGCTTTAACTTTTTCATCATCTTGAAGTGGTTTTCACTTCACATCTTCATGGACTTATTTCCACCAAGTCATAAAGGTGGAGAGCAGGTGCTATGGGCTGTCTGAATAAGGTCACATATTGGGTAATTCCAAACAACCTCTGCTAGTTTCTAAATCACTTACAGAGAAACGGGTAATCATTTCTTTCAAGAGAGTCATATTTTCTGATAGAAAAAAGAGGGTTGGCAAGAGTCTTTAATTTTTTTTTAAAAGGAGATATTTAGTACTATTTAAGGTGTGACTCATGACTTAGCAAAATGCAACCATTTAAGAATCTGTTTCATATGTTGACTAAAATTAACCCATGAATATAAGTTAGTTGGTAAAGCTTGTGAAATACTTTTTAGAATGTCAGGAAGTAGTACACGCAACTCTATTAACGTGTGTGTGTGTGTGTGTGTTCTGACATCAAATGATACTGCTTAATGATTGTCTTCTTGTTATTTGACTTCCTAGTACTGTTTGTTTTCTGGTCCAACATCTTTCAGGAACCTATTTAATTTTATCTTTTAAAAATTTATTTTATTGGAGGTGACATTGGTTTGCAAAACCATACAAATGTCAACTCAATATAATACCATCTGCACACTGCCTTGTGTGCCCAGTGCCCCAGGCAAAGTCTCTGTCCACCGCACTCCGGCCTGCCCCTTTGCCCCCTCAGGCTAGCACCACACTGTCCTCTGTATCTGTGTGGTATGAGTGTATGTTTGTCGGCTAATCCCTTCACCTTCTTTCTTGTTGAAAATGAGAAGACCTTTTCTGTGTAAAAATATATGACTTGAAAAAATTATAAAGTATATATTTAAAAAATATTGTTAAATAAGCAATTTGAGGGCATGGAAATAAAGCATAATTTAGTTTATAAAAGTTAATTTTTGGCAACGTGTAAGAGAAAAAGAGGAAAGCTAATTCAAATTACCATGGTGGCATTTTATTCCTGCTATGAGTTGGCTCGCTTTGATATATTACACTGGTAAGTAGAACTTGCTATTCCAGCTCTGCTTTTTAATCCAAATGTATAGAAGTCATTCATAGATGGGTGACAGCAATAATGGAAAGGTGAATGAACCTCTTATTTCATTTTTTAAAATGAAAGATTTATGACTGGTAACATTTTGGTGTCTTTCATATAATCAGCAGTATCCTTGAATACCTGGGTATAAAAATCTAGGTCCAAAATAACTTTATTTCAATACTATAAACTTCATGATCTAGAATTTGCAACTGAAAGTTTGATGCCAATGGAATTCTTGTACCATGTGTGTAACTTCTTATTTTCCCCTCTGGAAAGATTAAATTTTCTTTATCCACTTAGTATCTTAAATTTCACTTCAATATATATAGGATAAGTATGCTTTCTTTTTTATCCTGCTCTGTATGTAGTGCGCCTTTGCATTCTAAACATAAGGATTTTTCTGTCTCTAAAAATATCATCCTAGTATTTATTTACTTTAATATAATATATTCAATTCTCTCCTATGACTTTCAAAACAAGACAATACTGTCCCTGTCCAGCTGGCTCAGTGGTAGAGCATTGGCTGGTGTGTGGATGTCCCAGGTTCGATTCTTAATCAGGGCACACAGGAGAAGCAACCATCTGCTCCTTTAACCCTCCTCTTCCCCTTCACTCTCACTCTCACTCACACTCTCTCTTCTTCTCCCACAGCCATGACTCAATTGGTTCCAGTGAGTTGGTGCTGGGCACTGAGGATGGCTCTGGTAGCCTCCACCTCAGGTGCTAAAAATAGCTCAGTTGCCAAGCAACAGTAATGGCCCAGGTGGGCAGAGCACTGCTCCATAGGGGGATTGCTGGGTGGATCCTGGTGGGGGCACATGTGGGAGTCTGTCTCTTTGCCTCACCTCCTCTCACTTAATAAAATAAAAAAAATGGACGATGCTACATTTGTTGCTTGTTTGTTCTTTTAGGCTTTATCACATTTTTAAAAAATGTTTTTGCATTTGGGGAGAAATTACTGGCTTGAACTTCCAGTTAATGAATTTGTTTTTCATTTTTATCATTCTACTATTCAACCCAACTATTGATTTTTATGTCAATATTAACGCATCTGAGATATGTTTCTTTTCTATAACAACTTGTTATAGATAGGTTCACAGAGGATATCAATCACAATTATTTCTAAACCTCCTTCTGCTTTTGTTACCTCTACGTTTTCAGGGACTAATTTTTTCGCTTTCACAGTTTAGGTCTTATCATTTAAAATACTACTTTTCCTCTAATGTTTGGTGGCTCTTGATTATCTAAACATTTTTGCTTTTGAATTCTTCCTTACCTTTAGATTTTTCTTGGCTGACAGGTGGTGATTGTAATGAACTAATGGTGACTTAGAGGAAAGAAGTATGTGGGCTAACAGGATGAGGCTACTGGTAGGCTGTCTTTTGATTGTGGAGACTCCTTGTCTTCCTGGGCTCTCTTAGATGTTTACGAACTTGTATTTCCTCTTTAGTCTCAGATGTCATTTTTTTTGGTGTATATTCTAGTAAGATTCAACAGAAGCTCGGCATATTTAGGCATTACTTAGTATTTTTTCCCAAGCTTTCTTTGGAAGAGGATATTCTATATATGAAGTAGTATATGTAAAAATACATGGATATGAATCTATATAAATTATATGTATAATTTATATAAATATATCATTTTTTTTTTTACCAAAAACCACCTATGTATTTCCCCATTTAGTTTACATTATCAGTAACTTTGGGAAGTTTCCCCATGAAGGAAAGCAGCCACTTGTCTGTATATGAAAACTGCCATCAGTTGCAGGCAACAGGTGAATTCAGAATAACACCAGACCTAAATGAATGGTTCAGGCTCATAGCCTCAGGGAATACACATGGTTATTTATGTCTCAAGAAAGGTGATATCTTTTGGGACCTAAGGAAGTATGGGCATTCCTGGGAGCATCAACAAAACATGGGAATCTAAGAGCCTCAGCTGGATATGAGTTTTAGACATCACCATGTGGTGTGGTTAAGATAACATTTCCTAGAAGATGTCCCACAGAACACATGTTCAAGAGACATATTGTTGGCAAAGGGTGGCATGGCCAAACATGTTTGAAACATGTCTCATTTCAAGAACCACAATGCAGGTTAGTTTTGAAAAGAGAAGTACTACACTAACTAAACCTGGTTAAGCCCAATTTAACCTAGTGTATCTCAGATGCACTTGACTTCAGAATCTTTGTTTTTCTTGTAATACATATTTCACAAAATATACTTAAGATAGAGTTGCCTTAAAGAGCACTTGATGACATGGGAAAATGTGCATGTTATTTGTTAAGTCAAAAAGGCAGAGTATAAAAGATTATTATCCTACTACTTGAAAACATGTCCACCTATAAACATATCCAAGTATATATATAAAAATGTTAGCTGACTACTCCCCAAACAGTAGACCATCACATTTGAATTTTTATATTAGTTCTTGATATATACCAATTTTTCTAATAAAAATATTTTAAGAGAGTAAAATTTTAAGACAAATTAAAGTATACTTTTCAGAATTTTACAAAATATTAAAGTGAACATGTATTCTTTATATTGGGGGAGGGATGGAGGAGAGTATAGATTTGTTGTTTAAGTTCTGAGACTGCCTGAAGGTGAAGGGAAATTATTTTTAAAAAACTGAAAATGACAAAGTGGATGTTTGCTGTTCAGATGAGCAGGCACAGACTAATTGTAATAGTGAAACTCAGTGATTTAAAATATCCTGACAGCAACTGACATTATCTTAATAAAAAGGTAAGTCTCTGTTTATCTTTTTATTAACTTCTATTAAGTTTTGGTAATTTTTAAAATGGCACCTTGACATATAGATATCCAGATTTCTTTTTTTTTTTTTTTTGAGTGCAGCACTAAGAATGAAACATATAAAGCCAATTTGAAGAAAGGATTGTTGAACGTTTAATTCCTTCTTGCAAAAATAGCAATAGTAATGTGACAATTACTTGCAAACAGCAAGAAAATCCATGGAGCTTGCACCTGAGAAAAATGCAGAGGCCCCATATTTTTACCACAGCAGTTCAGTTCACAAGAAAGGCCCATACTTTACTGCTCAGGGACATTGGCAGAAGTCTCACAGCTCTGAATATTTGCACATTTTAGTGATGAAAAATTAAATTTCTTAAGTACACATTTTCCACTGGGAAACATTTTTTGAATTCTTACCCATTGTTTTAAATTTAAATATGATATTTATTTATTTATTTTTAAAATATTTTATTCATTTTAGAGAGGAGAGAGAGAAGAGGGGAGGAGCAGGAAGCATCAGTTCCCATATGTGCCTTGACTGGGCAAGCACAGGGTTTTGAACTGGCGACCTCAGCATTTGGTCGATGCTTTATCCACTGTGCCACCACAGGTCAGGCGACTAACTATGATAGCTATTTAAGCAGTAACTTTCTGTATATGAGCCAGGATTTTTCTGTAAAACTCTGGTACTTCTGCAGTATTTCTTAGAGACACAGAGAATGATGATGACGATGATGAAATATTATTGATAAAACATGAATCGAGGTCTTCCACATACTGTATACTCTTTCAGTGGCTTTATATGCATTAGCTTTATTGAATATTTACCAACTCTTTATGAAGAAGGAGCTTTTATGATAATGAACTTTAGTGAGAAGAGCATCGACATCTGTAAAGAATAACTTGCCCAAAGTAACCCAACTAGGAAGTGGCAGAGCCCAAGCCTGAACTCTTAACCAGAGTTTCATATAACAAAGAAGACCCAATGCCTGATCTACCTACCTGAATATCATGAAACTATAGAGCTGACTTTAATACAAAAGCAAACTTTTCATTTAGAATTTTAAAATAAGAGAAATAGAAATGAATAAAATACAAGTAATTTTAGCTGGATATTTATACTCAGAGTTTGGTCTTGGGGGTAATATACTATTGGAAAGGTATATGAAAACACATACACACATAACATATATACTATATGTAACCATAATTAACTCATAGTAATTAAAGTCAGTAGTAAAATAAGAATTTATCACTAAGATGAAAATTATGTGCTATAAACACGTAGTTAATAGATACGTTCTTGGCCTGACCTATGTTGGTGCAGTGGATAATGTGTTGACCTGGAACACTGAGGTTGCTAGTTCGAAACCCTAGGCTTGCTTGGTCAAGGCACATACGGGAATTGATATTTCCTGCTTCTCCCCCTTCTCTCTCTCTTTCTCTCCTCTCTAAAATGAATAAAGTCTTAAAAAGAGGAAGAAAGCATGTGGAAGTCCTGGGTTCGATCCCTGGCCAGGGCACACAGGAGAAGCGCCCATCAGCTTCTCTACTCTTCCCCCTCTCCTTTCTCTCTCTCTTCCCTTCCCCTCCCACAGCCAAAGCTCCATTGGAGCAAAGTTGATCTGGACACTGAGGATGGCTCCATGGCCTCTGCCTCAGGTGCTAGAATGGCTCCGGTTGCTCAGAGGGGCTGAGTATCACCCCCTGGTGGGCATTCTGGGTGGATCCCGGTCAGGCGCATGCGGGAGTCTGTCTGTCTGCCTCTCCCCCCACTCTCACTTTGGGGGGAGGGGAACTAAAATAAAAAAAAGGAAGAAAGTATCTGATACTTGGAAATCAGAAGTAAATAAATATTATACATTAAAAAAATTAGATATATTCTTATTCTACTAGTGACTCCAATTACTAGAACTCACTTTGCTAATATTTAGATTATCTATGAATAAATATGGTCTTAGGGCTCAAAAAGTAGATACCTCTGCAATTTCTTAGGTGTATCTGGATTTAAAAGTAGCAAGAAAAATAGCAATGCAAAATGGTAGTTTCTGTGCCCCAAATAATAATTCAGAGATGGTTTTGTGGAAATTAGATTTCACTTCACCTTGAAGCCCTTGGAGGAGAGAAGATGCAAAAGGGAGAGAACAGTTTATAAAGAATGACATAACAGAGCTGCGGTGGCGGTGTCCGGAAGGAACTGGAAAGATTAGACGAATATGGCTGCTTTGGAAAGTTGTGGGGGCCAGTTTGTGCAGTAGCTTAGTCAAGGAGTTTGTAAATTGATGTGTGCGCCAGGTACAGGGCAAAATTTAGTTTATATCTGTGGTAGATACAAAGAGATCATCAATCAGATTGTGTTACCATGTCCTAACTGATGTGGCTTCTCCCTTAGATTTGGAATCTCTGTTCCCTATCTTGTCAAATCCATTCTGCTTTGAAGTTCTGTGGATACTTTCTCCATGATGTCTTCCAGATTCTCCTTTCTGTTCACACTGGTTTTTTTGCTAGAATGGTTCTCAATTACTTTAAGATTACACAAAAACCTCTTGTTTTGACAACTCGTATTCTTTTGGACTCTAAGTGAATTAGTATAAAAAGAGAAGTTTATTTGCATTTGTAATTAACCTGGTTTAAGTGGGGGGCAGTTTTCTCAGGGACAACTGAATCCAAGCCTCCCCCCGCCCCGAAAGGTGTCATATCTCTCGCCAATTTCTGGTTTTCTCTCTCCCTTGGCTTCATTCTTACCATTGCGTACAAACTTTAGGTGGCCAGCGGCATGACCTCAGGCTACGCTATTTTAGCGTTCCTCCGGAGTGGTGATCTAAGAGGAATAAGAGGAAGGAGACTTTCTTCAGCCAGTTCTAGTCAGATGATGACCCGGCTCAACACTGTGACTGACTCTCCGTGTATCAATCAGACCCTCTGGGATAAAGCCATAGCCAGGGGGAGGAAGTATTGGACCGGGCTTACATCACAGTTGCTCAGTGGATGAGGAGTGATTAAAAAATATTTAAAACAAAAATGTAAGTTTTTGAGAAGACAAAAAGTTAATAATAAATGCTTCTGGCCCTCTTTCATCTCTGAGTAGTAGACTGTAAATATATATGTTTGTTTTTTTTCCAAAGTCAGAAGCGAGGAGGCAGAGAGACAGACTCCCAAATGCGCCTGACTGGAATCCACCTGGTATACCCACCAGGGGGCAATGCTCTGCCCATTTGGGGCGTTGCTCCATTGCAACGGAGGCATTCTAGCACCTGAGGTGGAGAACATGGAGCCATCCTCAGCGCCTGGGTCAATTTGCTCCAATGGAGCCTTAGCTGCAGGAGGGTAAGAGAGAGAGAGAGAGAAAGTAGAGAAGGAAGGGTGGAGAAGCAAATGGGTGCTTTTCCTGTGTGCCCTGGCCAGGAATCGAACCTGGAACTTCCACACACCAGGCCAACGCTCTATTGCTGAGCTAGCTGGCCAGGGCCTTTAAATATATTTTTAGCATAGTACTCTCATGTTTAAATTATTTCTAATGTTGACATTCATTGTTACACATGTCTTCTCTCATGACTGTCCACTTGTTAATTCTCTCTGTTGTAGGTTCAAAACCAGGCACTCTAATTTACTAACTAGGTAGTTTTAGACAATTTACTTATTCCATCTAACCTTCAATTTTTTCATCCCTACATAAGGGATACTAATTGTGTCAGCTTCAAAAGTTTATTGGAAGGCTTAAACTCCAAGGAAAAAAAACCACAAAAAACAAACAAACATGAAAAGCACTTAGTATAGAGATTGTCACATAGTAAGTAGTCACTATTTGTGGAAAGAATGGATAGATAAATGATCTGAGACAGAATTTCTAATTTAACTTACTGTGTTTTCTCATACAAGTCTCGCTACCTAGAAGTTCCTATTCTCTTGTTATTTTATGTCCAACAGTTTCAAGATTTGGCTATAATTTATTCCTCTGACTTCAACTTCAGTTTTTTGTTGCTTTATTTTGTATCCTTTTCTCATCTAAGCCATCTGATAGAAGGTGTTGCATTCACATAAATAAATAACACACCAAAATTAATTACAAGTTTATGTCCCCATAGCAGATTTTTTTTAAAGTTTTATTCTTTTGGATTCGGGATAAGATGACTCTTAAATCCTGCATTAATATGTATATTTGATTTTCTGCCCCTTGTTCCTTGGTGTGATTATTTGTAGCCTGATAATTACATGTTTCATGAAAAAAAAAAAAAAGATTAGGTAACACAGCCTGCTTATTGTCCTTCTCAAAGGGTATGAATAAGATGAATATATATATCAGGGGTCTCAAACTCAACTCAGCATGTGGGCCGCAGAGCAAGATCACAGCCATTCGGCAGGCCGCACTAGGTCTACAAAAGGCAACTGTTACACAACACTTTTCTCACTGCAGTTGAAAACAAAAAAAATCAGTACAACAAGCACAATCGTACATGCAGTTTACTCAGTGTCACAAAACGACCAGAAACTGTAGTTCACATCACAACTGCTGTTAACTAAGCTAATATCTAGCTAGGATGCTAGAGAAATGAAAAATACAAGTAGACCCCTAGGCTTACTTAATTTTATCCAAAATATTTTGAACTTCGTGGATTAGTCTGCGGGCCGCGAGTTTGAGACCCCTGATATATATGAATGACAAGCTCCTTAATAGAACTTTTGGATAACATTTATTTTGCTCTATCTCCACAATTGTGGGGATATAATTTTTGCTTAGAAATTCCCCCCCCCCTTTTTTTTCTTGCTACCAATAATGTAATGCACTTTGGACAAATTATATCAAGGTCTTTGCCTAGTAATAGAAAATTCCTTACTTCAACCATCTTCTTTAGCTACTTGGTTTGTTCACTGGATAGTATTGAAAGATTTATAAAAAAATACTTAGTGGAAGATTCTGCTCACTTGAAGTGAAACGAAGGGCCAATAAGGCGAGTCCAGTTAGGCTGTTGCTCTTCTGTATGCAGTGACCACTGCAGGAGCGTCCTGTTGTTTCTGCATTCCAGCCCAGCCTGGCAGTGGCTTTTGGGTCGGTGAGCTCAGTAGCACTGTGTTAAGTAATGGTGGTGGTCATGGGAGGAAGAGGAAATGGGGCCAGGACATAGAAAGTTCTCAATTCTTGAAATGGGACTAAAAATGTTAAATGACATACTCTATGGGAAAATGCTCTGAAAATATCATACAAATTCCCATTCCTCTGTTTCTGGAGAGCAAAAATGAAAGGCTTTTGAGTAGAAACTGAGCCTGAAAACTCCCAGCACTGAAGGAATATTTAGGGAAGCAAGGCGTTTGGGTGAAACCCTATTGCCAATGTGATCAACTCGCTCAGGCCCTTTGCCCTTTTTGTTCTTCCTTTGGAAATTCTCCCCCAAGCCATTCTCTCTGTCAGCCTTGGCTGGTCTGAGGGTTTTCCTCCTTGGGTTTTATTTCATATATTTTGTTCAGTTATATGTTGTGATAGACTTCTAAGATGGTCCTGGACATTCCCTACCCCTGATGTACACACACAGTGTAATTTCTTACCCTTAAATGTGGGTGGAACCATTTACTATGATTAAGTTACACTATATGGGAAAGGTGATGGTATAGTTGCTCAAGTGATTATATTAAATTATATAAGACTTGCTGGGAGGGGATAGGGGAGGGGCACAAAGAAAATTAGATAGAAGATGACGGAGGACAATCTGACTTTGGGTGATGGGTATGCAACAGAATTGAATGACAAGATAACCTGGACATGTTTTCTTTGAATATATGTACCCTGATTTATTGATGTCACTCCATTAAAATAAAAATTAATTTATTAAAAAAAAAAAGACTTGCTCTTAGCAGATTGGAAAGGGATTCTCCTGCTGGCTCTGAAGAATAAGCTTCCATGTTGTGAGATGTCATATGGCTAGGACCTAAGGGAAGGTTCTAGGAGCTGAGGACAATCCCCTCCCCTGCCCACAGCCAATGGAAAATGGGGACCTCGGTCTCTTAACCACAGGAACTGATTCTGCCAACATCCCAAATGAGCTTGAAAGAGGATCTTCAGCTCTAAGAGGAGAAGGCAGTCCACCCAGCAGCTTGGTTTCTGCCTTGTGAATCCCTGATACAGTTTCCAAATCCTTCACTCACAAAGACTGCTGAGATACATATATTTCTGGTGTTTTAAGCTAAATTTGTGGTAATTTGTTATGCAGCATTAGAAAGCGAATATACATTTCAGATTTTAAATTAGAATTAAGCCTTATCTGTAATTTCTTTGTACATTTCTGAGGACCCAGTTAGTACCTGTACATAGCCAGTGTGCCATTAGATTTGCTGATTTTTTTTTCTTATGGAGACAGAGAGAGGGATAGATAGGAACAGTCAGACAGGAAGGGAGAAAGATGAGAAGCATCAATTCTTTGTTGGGGCTCCTTAGTCTCTGTAGTTATACATTGATTGCTTTCTCATATGTGCCTTGACCGGGGGTGGCAGCAGAGCAATTGACCCCTTGCTCAAGCCAGTGACCTTGGGCTTTAAACCACCAACCTTTGGGCTCAAGCCAGCGACCATGGGATCATGTCTATGATCCCACACTCAAGCCAGTAACACTGTGCTCAAGCTAGTGAACTCGCGATCAAGCCAGTGACCTCGGGTTTTGAACCTGGGTCCTCCAAGTCCAGTCTGATGCTCTATCCACTGCACCACCACCTGGTCAGGCACTGACATTTTTTTGATTAATATAAATATCCTGAAAATTTCCTTCAAATTTGACCTCTTTCTCTGTAACTAGAAAAAATCTTTAAACATTTTTTTCCTGAGTATTTAAAAAATACCTTTTAAAAAACTTTTTCTCTCATTTTCCTGCCAAGTATATTCATGTTGATCCAGACCAAATAAATAATTGATGTAGGTCAAAAGATACTTTGAGTAGGAGGACCTTAATTGGGGAGATTTGAGCTGGGTAGCCACAAAGTCTAATCTACTTAAATTTATTATATTATGGAATATTGACATGAGAAGTTTGATATAAAGAAGTCAGAAGTTTAAATGTTATCCCTGATAATTCTCAATTATGTCATGTAGTTGTAGTAACATTAATAGCAATAGCTTACCTTTATTTATCACCTAGTATGTATCTAGAAATTTTTAATACTTTTTATCTATTAACATGTTTCAGCCTTAAAATTATCTATAAGTAAATTACTATTATTATCTCCATATTACATATAAGAAAAAAAAGGCACAGAGAGGCTAAATAACTTGTTTGGGGTCAGTTGCATAATAATAATAATAATAATAAGCCCTGTATAGCTCTTGTATTTTATGTATATTAAATAATTTAATTCTTACAATAATCCTATGAATTGAATACTATCATTGACTTCATTTTAATTTTTAATTTTTATTTATTTATTTATTTTTTACAGAGACAGAGAGTGAGTCAGAGAGAGGGATAGACAGGGACGGAGAGAGATGAGAAGCATCAATCATTAGTTTTTCATTGCGCATTGCAACACCTTAGTTGTTCATTGATTGCTTTCTCATATGTGCCTTGACGGTGGGCCTTCAGCAGACCGAGTAACCCCTTGCTGGAGCCAGCGACCTTGGGTTCAAGCTGGTGGGCTTTTTCCTCAAACCAGATGAGCCCGTACTCAAGCTGGCGACCTCGGGGTCTCGAACCCGGGTCCTCTGAATCCCAGTCCGACGCTCTATCCACTGTGCCACCGCCTGGTCAGGCTAATTGACTTCATTTTAGTGAAAAATACTAAAGATATCATTTTAGAATATTTTTCATTTCTACTTTACTCTTATAAGTTAATTAACCAAGTTTTAAGAGTTTGACTTACGTAGGAGATCTTATCTAACTTTTTTTTCAAAATTTCAAAATCAGTTTACACTTGAATTAGTTTACAGGTTAACTTTCCCTGAGGAACATTCTGAGCATCTTATTAGTCTTCTAAGGAAACTTCAAGGCTCCACTTTGGTAACTGACCAAATTTCAATAGCTTCTTGTGGTTATTCAGAGTCTTCTATGACTTCACTCCAATGTGTATTTCTCATTACATTTTCTTCTGTAACTCAACACGTACTCTGGGTTTGGTAAAATCAGCATAGGTAATGTTCACTACCACCAGGATTGAGTGGCTCTCTGGTTTTCTGATTTACTTCTGGCCACCTACAAGGCCCTCCTCGGTCTCTACTTGTCAAAATAACATTTCTTTTGTCAACTTCTCTACCAAGACATTTTTTTTTTTAATTTCACAACCAGACATGTTTCCTCCTTTACTTTGCAGATGTCTTGCAGAACATATCAACATTTGTTTATATGATAGTCTTCTTTCTATCTCTTTTTTGCAGTCTATATATTTCTTAAGAATGAAAAAAAAAAGCTCACATAGAAATTGACTTGAGGACCTGATATTATTTATGTTAAGGGAATTAATTCTGTATAAATTTTCTTCTGAAAAATATTGAAGTTTTTTTTTTAGTAATAGTTTGATGAAAGGCAAATAAATGGAGATGTTATTTTTCAGATTAGAGGATTTTTTTCTTCATAGTCCTGAAAGGTTCTCTCACAGTTTCCCTTAGTTGTTCATGCGAAAGCCTGGGAAGGACAGTGATCTATACAATAA
The DNA here is from genome assembly GCF_036850995.1 of Saccopteryx leptura. Lineage (NCBI taxonomy): Eukaryota > Metazoa > Chordata > Mammalia > Chiroptera > Emballonuridae > Saccopteryx > Saccopteryx leptura. Next base: position 138,215,414 of record NC_089503.1, read on the forward strand.
TAAAACAACTAAAAAGGTGAAAAGAGAAAGGTAGCTTTTAAGTGATTAAGAATAAATTGTTATTGAGTCATACTATGAGCCAGACAGAGTTCCTTGCCCCCAACAATGAATAAACATAAGTAATAATAAATGCACAATAAACATAATAAGATATATCAATATATTAGACAGGGCTATGATAAGTGCTATGAAAACATAGATCAAGGTAAAAAAAAATGGTTGTGGCTGGTGAGGGAAGGTAGGTCTCAACTAAGCAAAAGAACTGGCCAAGGAGCTTTCTTCCTCACTTGCATGAGGAGCAAACATTTTGAAGGGATAAGTATTGCTTCTCTGTTGATAAAAGAAAAAAGGAAGTTATCAGTTTTGGTTCAATCAAGTGTAAAGATAGCTTATTGGAAACTGACATTTCTTGTCATTCAAATTATGTAGAATTTGAGTAATCGGATTTTGAATATAGACTTTTTTTTAACCATTTATTTCTTTATTTATTGGGGCGACATTGGTTAATAAAAGTATATAGATTTCAGATGTACAATTCTATGATACATCATCTGTATATTGTATTACATGTTCATCACCCAAAGTCAACTCTTTCTACCACATTTATCCCCACATACCCTAATCTACCTCTCCTACCCCCTTTTCTTCTGGTAGCCACCATACTGTTGTACAGTTTGTTTGTTTAATCCGTTCACCTTTTTTACCCTGCCCTGCAACTTCCTTCCCCTGTGACAGCTGTCAGCCTGCTCTCTATAAGTCGGTCTCTATTTTGCTTGTTAGTTTATTTTGGTCATTAGATTCCACATATAAATGAAATCATATAGTATTTATCTTTCTCTGACTGGCTTATTTCACTTAGCATAATACTTTCCAGGTCCATTCATGCTGTAACAAATTATAAGATTTTCTTTTTCTTTTCTTTTATGGCTGAATAGTATTCCACTGTGTAAATGTATCATAGCTTTTTTTTTTTATCCACTCATCTACTGATGGACACTTAGGCTGCTTTCAGATCTTGGCTATTGTAAATAATGTTGCAATGAACATAGGGGTGCATATCTTCTTTTGAATTAGCGTTCAGGTTTCTTTGGATATATTCCCAGAAGTGAAATCACTGGGTCATAAGGCAGTTCCATTTTTAATGTTTGAGATAACTTCATACTACTTTCCATAGTGGCTGCAACAATCTGCATTCCCACCAGCAGTGTATGAGGGCTCTCTTTTTCTACAAATCCTCTCCAACACTTATTGTTTGTTGACTTATTGATGAGCGCCATTCTGACAGTTGTGAGGTGGTATATCATTGTGGTTATGATTTGCATTTCTGAGATGATTAATGACAGACCCTTTTAAAGGCTAAATCAGTGCATGTTTTTGTGGACTGAATTGTGTCTCTCCTCTGTCTCCCAATTCATATATTGAAGGCCAACACCCCCTCCACATATTTCACAATATGACTATATTTCAATATAAAACTTTTTAAAGGAGTAATTAAGGTAAAATTAATGAACTCTGATCCCGTGGGACAAACGAGGAGATTAGAACAAAAACAACACACAGTGAGGGGTGCCCAGATGAGGACACAGCAGGAAGGTGGCCATCTGCCAGCCAAACCTACCATCATCTTAGTGTTGGACTTCTAGTCTTCACAAATGTGAGAAAATAAATTTCTGTTGTCTGTGGAAATGTGTTATGGCAGTCCTAGTGAAAGAGTACACATGATTATATACTAGTTCAGCGGTTCTCAACCTGTGGGTCGCGACCCTGGCGGGTGTCGAACGACCAAAACACAGGGGTCGCCTAAAGCCATCAGAAAATACATATTTATTATACAATACATATAAAAATAATATAAAATATGTATTTCCGATGGCTTTAGGCGACCCTGTGTTTTGGTCATTCGACTCCTGCCGGGGTCGCGACCCACAGGTTGAGAACCACTGTACTAGTTGAAAAAGAGACCATAAAATCCTTAAAGATTTTTGAAATGGGCAGTTCAGATTACAAAATTAATCTTGTGTTTTGCTCCAACAGCCACTTTGTGGAAAGATATTGCCTTAGATGTTGAGAATAATCATGTCAAGTTTGGTAGCCAGCCTCTAAGAGGGCCCTAAATGATGCTTGCCTTTTGGTGTTCATTCTATGTAGTTGTTAATCATTGCTTTCCTGTGTGAGAAATAGGATACTACAGAAGTAACCATGTATCAGTCCATGGCTAGGTCTTATCAGATACTATGGCTTCTGCTTTGCTCTCTCTTGGATCACTGGCTCTGAGGGAAGAGAGCCACCATATTACACTGAAGCAGTCTTCTTAAATTTGTTGAGACTTACCTTTGGCCTACAATGGGATCTATCCTGGGGAATATTTCATGTGCGCTGGAAAAGAGTGTACATTCTGCTGCAGTGGATGAAATATTCTGTACATATCTATTAAGTACATATAGTCTATTAGTTTAAGGCTAATGTTTTCTTATTGGTTTGTGTCTGGAGGATCTATGCATTGATATAACTGGGATATTAAAACCCCCTACTATTGCCCTGGACGGTTGGCTCAGTGGTAGAGCGTCAGCCTGGCGTGCAGGAGTCCCAGGTTCGATTCCCGGCCAGGGCACACAGGAGAAGCACCCATCTGCTTCTCTACCCCCCCCCCCTCCTTCCTCTCTGACTCTCTCTTCCCCTCCCACAGCCAAGGCTCCATTGGAGCAAAGTTGGCCCGGGCACTGAGGATGGCTCTGTGGCCTCTACCTCAGGCACTAGAGTGGCTCTGGTCACAACAGAGCGATGCTCCGATGGGCAGAGCATCGCCCCCTGGTGGGCATGCTGGGTGGATCCCGGTCGAGCGCATGCGGGAGTCTGTCTGACTGCTTCCCCATTTCTGGCTTCGGAAAAATATAAAGTAAAATCCCCTACTATTATTGGATTGATGTCTATTTCTCCTTTTAGATGTGTTTGTATTTACTTTATATTATATATCTAGATGCTTCTATGTTGGGTGCATATTTACATATGTTGCATTTTTCTGTTGGATTGACCTGTTTTTCTTTATGTAATGCCCTTCTTTGCCTGTAACTAGTAACTTATTTCCAGTAGAATTCCTAGATTTACACTTTTACTACTCCTTCCCTTAATGTTTTAGGTGATTGATATTATAACTTACATATTTTTATATTGTGTAACTAATAAACAGATTATTCTAGTTATGGTTATGTTTTTTAACTTTTAAACTACAGTTGTAAGTGAATTATGCATCTCATTGTTCTATTACAGAGTCACACTCTGACTATATATTTACCATTACCAGTAAGTTTTATACTGCCTTCTTATATTTTTATGATCTTAATTAGTATCTTTTTATTTCCATGTAGGGAATTCCCTTTGGCATTACTTTTAGGTAGATTTAGTGATAATGAATTCCCTCAGCTTTTCTTAGAAAGTCTTTATCCCTCCTTTATTTCTGAAAGACAGTTTCATCAGATACAGTATTTTTGGTTGAAAGGGTTTTTTCTTCTTATAATATTTTGAATATGTCATTTCATCTTTTCTGGCCTGAAAAGTTTCTGTTGAGAATACCACTAGTATTTTTATGAGGGTTCCCTTGTTTTATAACTTTTCTCTTTTCTCTTGTTGGCAAGGCAATCGTTTAAGCTGAGGTCTGGTGTGTGTGGGGTGTGGGGGTGATGCGTGCCACTGGCTGTGACTAGCTGGACAGGCCTGTAGCTCGGTTTCCTACCTAAGCAGGGTTGTTAGAAGGGCTTAGTGGTTGACTGGATTTCCTGCATCAGCAAAGCATCAGATGGGACCTAGGGCCTGCAGGACTCATTTGGGGACTCAAGTCAGGTAAGAGTGTCTTGGTCAGGTGAGGCCACCATTTTTGCTCTGCACACAGGAAAAGACCATGGCTCTGCTCTCTAAGTTCCTCTGTGATCAGGGCTCTTGGGTGGGCTACACTGCTTCTCGTGTGCTAAGGTTTCCTGATTCAGTTGCTCAGCCACATGTGGGTTTACTCAGTTTTTCTGCTTAAGCACAGTGGGAGAGGCAGCTCTAAGGCCACTGATGCTGTTTGGGGTCTTTCTCACACTGACCTATGCCCCAAGTTCCTTGGACAAACAGGGCCACTAGCTCTGCTTTGGGGGAGATCAGTTCTTTTTGCTAGCTGCCTGGGTCAAGTATTGCTGGGTTATGCAGCTTCTGAATGGTCTCACCAATTCCTCCTGTAGATGGAGCTGGAGGCCACTTTCTGCAGTGGGTCGGGCTATCACTCAGCCTCCTGCTTGGGCATGGGCAGGTGTCAGGGCCAGAAGATATCCTTCTTTTGGGACCAAAATCAGGCACACCTGCCTGCACCCAGGTCAGTTCCCAGATCAGACTGCACTCGGACTAGGTTCTACAGGTGAGCATAGCTACTGATTCGGCCTACTACTTAGGCTCTGCAAGTAGGAGTGTGTGTGGTCTGCCAAGATCTGAGTGCTGGTTGTTGGAATACCCTCACCCTTTCTCCGTCACAATCAGATTATCAGTGCTTGAATTTTGTAGATTCGCCTGTAATCTCTGTAGAGTAAAACCAGAGTAGGGGCTCTCACTAAGTGACCCCCAATGCTGGAGATGCTGGATACCATCCTGGGGTTTTCTTCCCCACTGGAGGAAGTGTCAGCTCAGGGGAGAGCCCTCCATCTGGTGCTGGGCTGGCCTGGGGAGGGGCAGTGCAGTGGGTATATAGCCATTTCTCTTAGCCTTTTAATCTAGTGTCTTGGTCTCAGCCTCACTAATGAGTTCTAGGGTTCTCTCAGCAGTGTCTTGTCCATGAAAGCAGTAGTCCCCCACAATCCACAGGGATCATGTTTCAGGTACCCCAGTGGATGACTGAAACCACAGATAGTCACATGTTTTTTCCTATGCATACCTTTTTACTTAAAGGAAACAATTTTGCAGCTTCTATTTGGCACAAATTGCCAGAATTATTATTTTTGCACTTTGGGGCCATTACTAAATAAAATAAAGTTACTGGAAAACAAGCACTGCAATATCAAAGCAGTTGTTCTGATCACTGAGGTGGCTCCTAAGTGACTAATGGGTGAATAGTGCGTCATGTGTGGCTATGCTAGATGATGGGTGATTCACAGCTCATTCAGAATGGAGTGAAATTTCACCATGCTACTCGGAATGGCTCATGATTTTAAACTTATGAATTGTTGATTTCTGGAATTTTCCTTTGAATATTTTTGTTTCGTGGCTTACTGCGGTAACTGAAACCATGGAAATCACAACCGGGGCTAGGTGAGGACTACTACAGTTGTTAGTGGTTCTTGTAAATGGGAGCTGAGTCAGGAACAAGCTACATTGATTGCCATCCTGGTGACCACACTTTCTCTCACCGAGTTAAGTCAAACAGTGTAGATGCTGCTGTGAAGGGATTTTACAGATATAATTAAAGTTTCTAATCAGTTGACTAAGAAAATGCAAAGTGAAATTATCCTAGATGGGCCCAATTTAGTTGGAAAATCTTTAACACAGGTCTTGAATAATCCCTGAGAAATGGGAGACTCAGTTTGTAGACACAGAAGTTTGAGCTGTGCCCTTGGAATTCCAGCCTGCTTACTATGCCCTTGTCTTCCCGCTGCCTGCTTTCTGGACTTCCGATTTGCTTAGCCAGGATCCCACATATGAGAAGACAAGGTGCTTTCAATAAATTCCTTCATATAGGTCTAGTCTATCTATATTAATATATAGCTAGAGCTATGTAATCTTTCTTAATGGTTTTGTTCCATTGGTTGAATCCTGAATGATATACTTAGTTTGAGGGGTTTTATTTTCCTGTTAATTCCATATACATTGTCATTTGATTAAGTAATCCAATCATGTCTTAGCAATCAATTTTAAGCAATTTCCAAACAGTGAATTTGTTATGCATACGTTTATCCAGAAATTTTATAAAATAAACTCTGGTGAATTACAAACTTCTCCCATGATGAACGCTCTGAGAGGCAAAGATACTGCAACTCTATTATCCATCTTCTTAAGAAAGAATGAGTTTCAAGCCAAAGCATAGCATGTGTCTTCTGGGAAAATACTTTAAGTAAATATTTATTCTTCTCTCATGAGCAAGCTCAGATCCCTCCAAACTTAAAACGACAAAAAATATCAATCAGTCTTACTTTCACCTTATATTTTATATATTGCCCTCATTCCTCTTCTACAATCTCTCAGAAGAGAGGTCTGTGTTCATAGTCTCCATTTCTTTCACTTTTCCTTTATTTCTCAGCCATTAAGATTTTGTTTTCATCCTTAAAACTCTACAAAACTGGGCCTGACCTCTTTGCCATTAAATGTAACAGCTGTATTTCATTTAACCTCTTAGCATCTTAACCTCTTAGCATCTTTCAATAATATTTGAGCTCTCTTTCCTTCTGAGGTACCTCTTTCCATGGGCCTCCATGACATGACAGCCTTCTGGTTTGCTTACTGTTTCCAGATTACTCTTTCTCTGATCATTTTACTGGCCTATCAACCTCTGGCTATCCTTCAGCAACTCAAGGTTCAGTCCTAGTTTTTCTTATATATTTTTTCCATATTCTCTCTATAGGAACATTTTCCCAAATGCATGGCTTCAATAATCAACCAGATGCAGGTAACTTTCAAATGTATATGAGCATTACAGATCCTTGTATCCAACTGCTTCCATAGCAGCTCTACTCAGGTGTCTCAAAAGCACCTTGAAGGCAATGGGTGAGAGGTTAACTATCGATTTTATCCTTAAACCTTCCTCAGTTTAGTAATGAACATTATTATCCATTAAACAAGTTAAAAATCTGAGAATACTCTTCATGTATCCTTTGTTTTACTTCCTCCTTCCCAACCCCTCTGTCATATTTATCACTATGTCCTGCTAATTTTTCCATCTAGAACAGCTTCTCCTCTGTCTATTTGCCACTCAAATCCAATTTCAAGCCACCTTCATCTCAAAACTAGACTGTAACAGCCCCCTAATGAGTTTCTATACAACCACTCTTGCTCAGTACCCTACAGTTCATTTTTTATACTACTTGGGAAAACAAAACAACTTTTCAAGCCCCAAGTCTTACCCTGTTACTTGTATCTTTAAAACCTTCAGTGGCTTCTTAGTCACCTATATCTTGGTCATTTCTTGCCATATTTCTCTAAATTTATCCATCCCAACAATATTCATCTTCTTTCATTTCCCACGTCAAAGACTACACACACTCCCCACACCTGTCACACTGTCTCCAGCCAGCATCCTCACTTACTCAATGTTTACTCATTATGTGGATTTAAGCTTAAAGGACGATTCTCAGGGAAAAATTTCTTTATGTTTATGATCAGATTCTCCTATTATAACCTCTCAAGCATCTACATTGTTCCTTAATAATACTCATATCTGTGTGCTCCATGAGAAATAGAGGTGTGCCTGTTTTACATTATTGTATTTTCGAGTGGTAGACTAGGCATAATAATGGCAGACACTCAGAGGATTTGAAGAACAACTAAATACATGAATGACTGAATGAAGCCCCATTACAACATCCTAGATACCTGCTGCAATGTATTAGTGTTGAAATGTGACGAGAATCTGAGGAAAACGACCTTGTGGATTTCCATTTATTTTTTCTTAATTGCATATACTTTGCATTTGCATAGTTTCTAAATCACAGGCTGATTTTTTTTTAACTAGAGTTGAAAATTCATCCTGTGATGTGAAAATCAAGCTGTGCTCTCCCTATTTAGCATCATCACCAAACCACAAATTCTGCAATTAAAAGTACAACTTTGTAGGTAATACATGAGGATATTCAGCTTGTTTATCCAGAGCTTTATTGCCTCTATAGATCTTTTCGAAGTAAAAACATTCCTTGCATTTATAATATAAGTAACAGACGCAGAAACACATAGCAAGCAGAAAGAGGATAAAAGTTCCATCTTTGTATGACTCATGGCTACATCTACAGTTTATATAACTGTCAGGCAGGGTTTTTAATTACCTATTCCAAATTTATATTTTTTCCTCTTGCATATCTGGTAAACATCAGTCAATAATTGCTAACCAACTTACCTTCTAAAAAATAAATTTTATGTTATGAACTCTTCAGTGTTCTGGAGTTTTAGGACAGTTGTACTGAGAAGCAAAAGATAAAGACTAGAAATAATTTGCTTACACATAAGAGGAGCTTACACATTTTGAACCAATAAAATTCTAAATACAATGAAAAGACTCTTGATCTTATTCTTCCTTTCCAGGTTCTTGGCATTTCAGTCATCAAATAGTTAGGTCATAGGATATTTTTTATTGGATGAAATTAATAGAATTATTCAAAGAACTAGATGGGTCTTCAGAAATTCCAGGTGTTACAGTGACATAAAAGTCCAGCATTGTCAAAATCTGACAAATATGGAGTATCCTAGGCCTGACCTTTGACATAATTTTCCTACCATTGTGATCCCAAGCACAAAGAACTTAAGAATTTTCTCTTTATCTTCTTCTGCTTGGCCCACCAAGGCTGGTTTCATTCAGCAAGATGCAGGCGATTGAAAAACTAGGTTTCAAGTAGCCTGATGGCATCTTTGGCTTCATATTGGAGTTTGATTTCTCAAACTTTTTGGAACTATTTTATATAGTTTTATATGGCTTTATACAGAAGTATTTCAGGGAGTATAATTATTTTATAGGACCAAATCATATTCTATTGGTGGGATTGTGTGTGTTTGACAGAGCAGTCCCTAAGCCTGAGGGCTAAGTGTCACAGAGAGGTTAGCTAGCTGTGTCACACCCTGTTTGGGGCTTACATAGTGGAGTCAGAAAGGGAAATAGGGCCCCCGTACAAAAATCTAAACCTGGCAATAGGGGTTCAGGGCAACCCTATGTTAGGGCTGAGGGCATAATCTGGTGTTCAGTTCTGCCAGCCCATCAACAGAAGCCCTTGCATCTCTCTTAAGATATACTGGGTTTTTAACAACAGGAAGCACACAGCTCTGCTATTGTCCTGACAAGCAACAGACTCGACTTTGTAAAAACAGGTGTAGACAGGCAATTAAAGACACAAACTCCTTTCTGGGATTGAGCTAGGAAGAGGCAAATAGTCAAGGCAGGTGTTGAAGCTTAAAGTTAACTCATAGATTTAGGACCCACAAGGGCTTCACTGGAATGTTTCAGTGGAAGGTAGCTTCCTTTGATGGAATGCCCATCACCTCAGGGTAACTATAGAGCAATAAGTAGGCACTGTCTCAGAGATTTTTGGTTTGTCTAAGGAATTTTCAAATAAATTTGTAAAATATCCTAGGGTTATTCATAAATGACTATATTAATCAATATTTACCCAAGGTCATAATCAAATGTTGAGCTTTTATTTCTCTTTTCAAGGTAAATAGTAAACTGTGAACTAATTATCCTTCAGAGCTAAGAACACATTATCTTGATTTCTTAGCATGAAGAATGATGTTTTAAAGATAATAGGCACTACTATATATTACCAATTCAAAGAGAGAATAATAAAAAAGGCACTAGTATTAGGCATTTTTGGTGGTTGTATTGAATCAGTGTTGTCTACATACTAAAAATATTTAACCAATAAAAATGAAACAAATATGCAGAACTTGTCAAACAACTACTTATGATATTAAATGATGAGTTTGATTAAACACTTCATTTGTCATCAGCTATATTAATGTTGACATAGCTTAAATCAACTGAAGTTCAAATTCTGACCACTAGCTATGGAGTTACATCAAAACCACAGTACATTTGAAGTTTACTAGTTACACAGTTGGGATTAACCTATTCTTAGATGCATAATAACAATAGTATATCACTTACTTAAAAATCCATAAAATGAAATGTTCATAAAGATGAGGATATGTGTGTGATTCACCTTTTATGGAATATGAGCCTCTTGTGGTCCATACTTGGGGACACTGGCTAGTAGTCAGCCACAAAGGTAAAGTCTGACCCACTGACTTAATGGCAGGTCAGACCGGATTTTGGTATCCTGGCTACCTTTTGAAGGTAGATTTTACTTTACACTTCTCAGTTTATTCAGTGTACTACAGTGTTCTTTCTTGCTTTGTGCCAATTTTGTCTTTGTGGAGTTGGGATATGATGATGATTTCCTTAGGGACTCTGGAATCAGAATGCTTAGGAAGGATGATGGGACTGAACGTAGGCGGGCAGAGATGGAGCACGGAGCATCCTCGGAAAGAGAGAGCCGTGTCTTGACTAGGGGAGTGGATTGCATATCCCAGTGAGTCCCTGTCTTCTGAAGGTCTTTCAAAAGCTCGGGGCAGCTTTCTTTTTATTTTATTTGGTGAAATGATCTTTGAGATTGTATTTAACTGAAGTGTCAGATAAGCCTGGCATTAAGCAAGATCCTGAGTATTTAATCATATATGTTCATGTGCAAATCCATTTGTTACAAAATGATTTGAAGTAAATGAACTATAATTGCCCTCAATGTTTGTTCAGAATACAAGATAGGGTCAGCATCTACTATTTTTTCACAGGTATTCTAGGCAGAAGGAATGCTAGTGTCATTGAGACACTAATTGGCTTAGAACCAATTTGTTCATAACTATTACATCAGTGTCAATTAGCTTTACTACCCTGGGCTGACAACTGCAGGGACTCCTGACCTGTAACAGAAAAGTCTAGTAGGTAAGTCTTGCCCACAAATAGCTATAAAGCAATTCAAGGATGTTAAGTGCTGGAAGAAGAGTTGGATAAAGTGCTAAATTAAGTCCATGGTGAGATTTTTTTTAAAATCCTGTTTGGTTTGACAAGCCATGTCACCCCAGTAAATTAAAAATAAATAAAATTTTACAATTCCAACTAATACATGTTAGAAACAAGTCTCAGTTTGATCTTACGTATAAATAATGGGTGCACTCTAAAGCTATTATTCTGTACAATACTTCTCTAGGATGTTTTTAGGTGTGTTGTTAACAAAAAAAAATTGTGTTTAGTTACATTTGGAAAATGCTAAATTCTGTATAAGGGGTCCACCGAATCTCCCATTCTCATGTTTTTATCAGACAGTATACAGGAAGGAATATTTGAACAGAATATCTACCCCCTCCCATTTCCCACTCACTGTCTCTCTCTTCCTGCTTCTACCTCTCTGGTACTTACGCTCTTCTCCCTCTCTTTGCTTTTTCCTATAAACCTGGCATTTATTGAACCAGGTTTGTCGGGTGACCCATGGACTACATCAAAGGACAAATAGGCACTGCTGACTTTGTGAAGCTGCTTTCAGGTTTTAGGATGTTTTTGAATCCATTGAAATGCTGAGCACTGGTTTTTGTGAGTTAATGGACACCCATTAATAAATTGACACTTGGATCCTCATCTGACTACTGTGCCTCTGTTTTATAAGAACAGTGACTTTCAACGTTTGTCATCTTATGGCACACATAAACTAATTACTATAATTCTGCAGCACACCAAAAAATATAGTTTTTGCCAATCTGACCAAAAAAAATAGGTATAATTTTGATTCATTCACACTGGAAGGCTATTGTGTTGGTTGTCGTTATTTTTTGTATCTGACAATCTAAAGGAAAAGTGGTCAGTGCCCCTGACTAAATAACCAGGTATTGCATTTTCAAAAATTCTTGCAGTACATTGGTTGAAAATTGCTGTTACAATACAGAGAAGAGCGGGAGTGATTGACACTTCAGATCTCAAATAGGTTCATTAATTTAGACAGCTTTCTTTGTTGCAGGATTCTTTAGGGCTAATGCTATAATAATGTATTTTGAGAATATTTAAGTAAGAAATGTATTAATGCAGTACTTTCCAAATCAATCTGGAGTGACTAGTAAGATATACCGGAGCTACAGTAATAGCTAACATTTACTAAGAATATACCAAATGCAGGAATTATTAAATTTTTGCTGCATAATCTCATTTGATTCTTACGATAGTCTAGCAAGACAAGCATTACAATAAAATAATTTTTCAAATAATGAGTTAGTCTGAAAACCTATGAAATTGGATTAAAGTTCCAAAACAAGTAAGTGCCAGAGTGATAATTCAAACACAACTCTTTCATACTGCAAAGATTCTGCTCTGAACCGATGAATTATAACAGGTGAGGGAAACTAGGTTTATAGTTGTGAGTATGCAAAACAAAGTTTACTCTTGTGTTATTGTAATTGATTATTGTATTATTTTCCTCATGAGTAACTGTAAACCAACTTTTGTCCCACAATGTATTTGAGAAAAATTTGCACAAGGATACACATGTTTTCTCTGGGTTATCTTTCAATTATATGAAATTTTTGTAGTCATGTTAAAATTGTAGAAAAGGCTGAGAGTTGGACTGTGTTCTTGATTTAGGTTTCATATGTACTGGGCACAAATCAAGTTTCCACCTGAAAAATATAACAGGAATCTAGTGGGCAGGAGAAAGATACCCATTCCTTCTCATCATTATGGGTAGCAGTGTTACCTATTCAACTCCACAGGCAAGAAAAAATGTGGAGGAGAATGTTTTCACATTTATTTCCATGCTCCAGTTAAGACTTACAGATATCCACCAAAAGTGTTTTAAGAGATTGCCTGGGAAGAGATGAATGATAATTTAGAATGAGTAACCATGGAAACAGCACAAAATACAAAACTGTTATTCTGTACCCTGGCATTCTAGGTCTGTTTCTGCAATTGACTTTTGAAAATTACTGAATCTTTTAGTCCGTGTTCCAATACTTAGAAAATGATGCATGATTCTCAGCCTTGCAAATACCCCAGATGCAGCACTGGACTACCCTTGGCTATTCAGAAGAAAACAAATGCTTTGTTCCACTTCACTGATTGACCACTGTATTGTACCTGGCAGTGGGCTTACTCTTTACACAGGGTCTTAGAGAGATTCTTCAGTGTACTGGAGATCCAAACTTGGAATAGTGTTGGAAGGACCATTAAAGAGAAAAGATTATCACACAATAGGTCAGACTAAGGTGCCAGATAAAAATACCTGCTTCCCTAAATTGCTTTGTAGTCATGGCAACTACATGACATAGCTTTGGTGAACTGGGCATAAGCTAAGGGCTATAGAAAAGATTTTGACTGTCTTTTTTTTATATAAATAAATTTTTATTAATTTTAATGGGGTGACATCAATAAATCAGGGTACATATATTCAAAGAAAACATGCCCAGATTATCCTGTCATTCAATTATGTTGCATACCCATCACCCAAAGTCAGATTGTCCTCCGTCGTCACCTTCTATCTAGTTCTCTCCATGCCCCTCCCCCTCCCCCTCTTCTTCCTCCCCCCCCATAACCACCATACTCTTGGATGTCTCTTAGTCTCGATTTTATGTCCCACCAATGTATGGAATCCTGCAGTTCTTGTTTTTTTCTGATTTACTTATTTCACTCCATATAATGTTATTAAGATCCCACTATTTTGTTGTAAATGATCCGATGTCATCACCTCTTATGGCTGAACCATGGTGTATATGTGCCACATCTTCTTTATCCAGTCCTCCATTTTTTTTTACAGTGATTAAAGCCTTTAAGCAAACTCTTGGCCAATATAGCAAGAATCCATAAAAGAGTAGTGTCCTTAACATGTTCACCAAGTCCAAGTTGGCACCATCACCATTCCAAATCCCTGAAAATGCAACGCAACCCCAGTTCAGTCTGTTAGGGGCTGTCACAAGGAGCAGGAGTCCAGGAAAAGTCCACATCCAGGAAAAGTCCGCATGGCACTGGAATTGTTGTCACAATTCTATACTTTGCAGCTCACATCCAAGTCCCAATGACTGCTACTTCTAGCTGGTAATGATTCAGGTAGAGACTGGAAAAGCCCTCTGCAGCATGTGTAGAGATGGAGCTTCTGTTCTCCTCTGCCTGGAGGTTGCTTTTCCCTGGAGCTCTGCGACTGTGCTGTGGTAAAGAGAACCTTGAGATACACTAAGCTGGGTGGCAAAGGTAGATTCAAAATAGAAGTTGGCAAAAGGGGGAAAGAGAGCTCTAAATTAGGAGTAGGTCCCAGCCTGAAATATGAGTGGGGCATTGAGGTTGGAGAAATAAAGGAAACACTATATATTAAACAAAGCAGCAGAAAATAGGACTATCAACACCCACAACAGAGATCTTCGAGGGAAGAATAAAAAACCTGACTATTCAGGCAAGACATAGTTAAGTGACCCTTGGCAAATGAGATCAGTTTACCTGCTTCTTGGAAGAAATATCCTAGGCTCATCCACAGTGTCGTAGATGGGGCTGACGGCCCTGGGCACCTTCAGCCTTCAGTGGCAAACCCCAGCTTTCTGGGCAAGGTTAGGTCATAGGTGGCTGGAGCAGGGCTGGAAGAGACTGAACCCTCCCTTAGAGGAGCGAGGGGAAGGCCTACCTTCCAGTGTCCCTTTTTTCTCACAGCAAAGGCATGTAAGTCTGGTAGGCTTTAGCTCAATGACCTTCCTTTCCACTATTGGAGCAGGACCCAGATGGCATTCTATGAGACCCCTTTGGGGCATTGGAGCCTTTAAGGACGTATCCTAAAAGCTGGTAGTTCCCCTGATCTCTATTGGGGTTTTTCTGCCTCTTGGTATCTTAAAAGCCATGCTCAGAAGATCTCGCTGAGGGGTTTGAGGATCCCCATCGCCTATATAAACCTTTTCCGTATATCTGGAGCTATTTGGAAAAAGACAAAACAGTATTATTAGCTGGATCAAATAAAAGAAGATAGAAGTTTGCAGGAGAAAAAGATTTGGCGTCTCCTGTTCATCAGCATTCAAAAGAAATTTAAAATTTTTTAAGTAAAAAGCATGATATGGTAGACCTGAAGGAGTTCCAGGATATGACTCCCCCCTTTTAAATTTTTTTTAAATTGACCTTAAAATATTTGCTGGGTACACTTTAATAATACCTTGACTTTAAAGATTGTAAGAAATACACATAATTTGAAAGGTTTGACAAAATACAGTAAATGCTTTTGCTCCATATGCAGGAGCATTGTCAGTTTAACCAGTTTAGGAAATCCAATAATAGAACAATGCATACAGACCATGAGCTATAACATGCTTAGCAGTCTTTCCTGTTCTGACAGAGGTTACTATAGATCCAGAATAGGTATCCACTGTAACATGGACATAGGACTGTTTGCCAAATGAAGGTATATGAGTAACATCCATTTGCCAAAGTTGTCCTGGTAGGGGTCTTTGAGGGTTAACTCCAAATGAAGGGACAGATTGTAGTATAGGACCCCTTGGCCAGGATTTCCCAATCTGCCGTGCTGCTTCCCGAGAAAGTTGAAACTTTACACAGGGCTGCAGCATTCTGGTGATGAATAGTATGAGACTGAATTGCTCGATCTGTGATGGTTGCTCCAAATAATTTTCTTTTGGGTAGCTTGATCAACAAGGGCATTCCCTTGTGCTGAAGCTCCAGGGAGCATGGAGTGAGCTTGAGTATGTCCTATAAAACATGGAGCTCTATGTTGACATACAAGTCTTTGAAGAAGGAGGAACTGCTGAAATAGTTCATCAGCATTTGTCCCTAAGACAGCAGTCTTTATAGTGGAAACACCATAAGTAAATATTTGCTGTCTGTATATAGATTAAAGGAGGAATATGGCAAATGCTAAAAAGCCATGATAATGGCATATAATTTTAGTCTTTGAGCTGATTTTAAGTTGACAGTTTCAATATAAAGTTGTCCATTGATTTGCAAGAGCGATTTGCCCTTTAGTGGAAGTTTCCCAGAGCCATTGTTGTTGATCCTTTGGATTTTGACTGTCTTGATTCAGGAACTATCCCTTCCATTTTCTTCCTGTCTTGAATGTGGACATGATGTGCGGAGTGTAACTGCCATGTTCTCACCATGTTTGGGCAGCATGTTTGTGGATAAAAATCCAAGGAAATATAAGGGCTGGCTTGGTTCTTGATGCTGTTTCTGAACCACCAAACCAGCCCTTGAGCACTTGCCCCAGATGTTGTTTTTTGCATGAGCAATGAGGCATACAGTCACTATCTGGTGTAAACGTCATTAGCAAAGTTTTCCGTTATGTGTGACCAAATGGATTTCTAACTTGTGTATACTAGGTCTTCATAGGTCTCTCTCACTTCTGTGTGCCTTGCAGGCAGAGGCACTGACAGCTTTATTCCAGACTATCTTTTCTCGGGTGGGCGTATAACAGCCTTGGAAGATACACATAGTACACCTCCCCCCACATCCACCTACCCCACTCCCAGAGCAAAGGGCAGTTTGTCTACTATTCACTATAGCAAAAATAACGCTTTCTTCTGAAGCAAACTATTATAAAAGATTCAGGTTTTCTAAGCTTGAGGTTTCTTTCTTTTTTTTTTTTTTTTCATTTTTCTGAAGCTGGAAACAGGGAGAGACAGTCAGACAGACTCCCGCATGCGCCCGACCAGGATCCACCCGGCACGCCCACCAGGGGCGGTGCTCTGCCCCCCAGGGGGCGATGCTCTGCCCATCCTGGGCGTCGCCATATTGCGACCTGAGCCACTCTAGCGCCTGAGGCAGAGGCCACAGAGCCATGCCCAGCGCCCGGGCCATCTTTGCTCCAATGGAGCCTTGGCTGCGGGAGGGGAAGAGAGAGACAGGAAAGCGCGGCGGAGGGGTGGAGAAGCAAATGGGCGCTTCTCCTATGTGCCCTGGCCGGGAATCGAACCCGGGTCCTCCGCACGCTAGGCCGAGAGGTTTCTTTCTTATAACAAAATCCACTATGTGTGCATGCATTACCTGATGTCTTAGTTTGAGCTGCTATAACAGAATACTAGGCCTGGGTGGCTTGAGCAAGAGATATTTATTTCTCACAGTTCTGAGGGCTGAGAGCTCCAAGACCAAGGTGCTGGCAGATGTGATGTCTGTGGAGGGCCCTCTTTCCAGTTTGCAGAAAGTTGCCTTCCTGCTGTATCCTCACACGGTGGAGAGGGAGGGCGTTCTCATCTCTCCCACTTCTTATACGGGCACTCATTCAATTATGGGATTCCACACTTATGACCTAATTACTTCCCAAAGGCCCTACCTCCTAATCCCATCACACTGGGCATAGGGCTTCAATGTATGAATTTTGGAGACACATTCAGCTCGTAACATCTGGCCCAATTAGTATTGTTCTGTAGAAACCGAGGTTAGAAAGATTGGCAAAATGCTAGTTCTCTGACTATGGTTATTGGTGCAAGTGAAAAGTACTTTGTCTCAGACCCGGGAGTCTTGAATCTTCCAGCTGCATCCAGGACAGTGTGGCAGTAGTGCTTGTCAATTTGTAAGTGGGGTTAATCTCAGACCTTGAGCAGTTCTGAACAAATTAATTTTGAATGGAGTAGTCAAAATCAGTACGCACCTGAATTCCATAGATAAGGATTTTTTATACCCCCTACACATACAATGTCATTTTAATGATGACCATCATTTATTAAAGAAAACAGAATTTCTAGCAAACTTTATATTTGTAAAAAACTAACTGTGAAACACACTTATATATCATTTTAATTGGCCACATATCCAGTAACATAGAGTAAAACAGTTAAAATTTAAGAAAAATTCACAGAAAAATTAAAAGCTGTTTTAGAGCCAGTAAAAGAGAAAAACAGTATTAGTTTTGCAAAAATTGTATCTATATTTTTTTGGATGAGCTTAGGATGCATCTAGGATGCAGTAGAAGGGATCAAAGAGAGTAATATACATGGAGGACTGAATAGGTACTATAAGAAACAAGTGACTGATGTCCCAGGAGTGAACAGAAAGAGAATTCAAGTATAATATAAATAAATACTAATGAAGCTTCCATGATATAGAGAAGGACCTGAATTTTAATATCAAAATAACCCATGACTTATAAGGAAAAAAAAAGAGCAGACAGATTACCTGAGCAAATGCCCAAGATTAAAAAGTAAAGAACAGATCGTGCAAGAATCTTGGAAGAAGTATATTTTCACATTCAAAAAACAAATCATAATGCTGTTAGCTATCTGTTTCACAACACTGAATACCACAATACCCTGAGCAAAAATAACTGAAACATCTTAAGGATACACAAATAGAGAATCAGTCAAGTAAACTATTTTATGTCAACATGATAGAATAACTGTGACTGTTAAAACAATAATAAAACTTACTGCACTAAGATAGACAATTATGGGAAATGCCGTGAGATAGTTAAAACTTAAAATGTCGTAAAGTGTGTATTTCTTTCTGTGCATTTTCTTCAGGTCTGTCTTATTTGTATTTTCCTACAGCTAAGCCTAAATTAGTGTTTGATCTATTTATTGAGATTCTAAGTTAAACAATCATATTTTTCATTCCTAGAAGTTTAATTTGTATTATTCAAATGTTAATATATTGACTTTACTTTCTTGCTTGCTGAGTTATTTTTGTTTGTAAATTGACAAGTGTAGACACAAAAGGGTAGATATAAACATGGAGAATTTATAAATGAAAAACATAAGAATTATGAAACAAAAATATTTAAAATATTAACTTTTAGTTATTGTTAAAACTAAAATTAATCTTTACTATATTTGTTTTACACTTCTTTCATTTTACTGAGTCTTTTGAGGCTTGTAGGTCAAATAAGTTTGTAAATATATATGTTTGCTCGCTTATAGTTTGTTTGCATGAGGTGTGGGGGACAGTCTGTAAGCTGGCAGTCATTATAGCCTAAGGCTTAGTTTTAAGACTAAGCCTTTTCCACTCTTTTAATACTAAGATCTTTTCAACATCCTTCTAATACTAAGATCTTCTCAAAACTAAGCTTTTCCCCACACCCTTGACTGTTGCATGATGTGGGGTGATGCACTCTTATAAGGAATCCCATTATGCCTCAGATAAGTGGCTTTGTATGAGAGACTTCCTTATTTGTATACTGGCTTAAAGGCTTTAATTTCTACACTATAAAATAAGGGAGATGGGGGCAGCACTCTCGCTCAGATCCTGCCATCAGTATTGGCAGAGAGGAAGCCAAGATGGTGGAGTGCTGAAGGAGAAGCCAGTTTGAGCAGAGTTTGTGCAGAGAGAAGGAGATGGGGAACAGAGGTGAGTAAGGCTGATGAGGTAGAAACCTTTGATTCTAGGAAACTCGGATAAGTCAGGGGCTTTGGGAGCCCTGAATGGAAAGGGAAGTGTTTTCCTGCTGTATTTTCTTGCCCACTGGGTGTGAGCTAGGATTAAAAGTACAGTGGTACCTTGAGATATGAATATAATTCATTCTGTAACCGAGGTCATAAATCAGTCAACTCGTATATCAAAGTGCAGATATTGGACCCGTGCACCAACGCGCCAACTAGCTGCAGCTTTCCGAATCACGACTCATATCTTGGAATTTTGCTCTGATCTCAAACAAATACATGGACCAAGTCGCAGCTCGTATCTTAAAAAAATTTGTATGTTGGTCTGTTCATATCTCAAGGTACCACTGTAATGGCCCACCAATTCTTGGTTCCCGTTGTTTCATTACCAGCTGTCCGAATTAAACCTGAACCTGCTTTGGCCAGGTGGCTGTGATGGTGGCTGCTGCTACTGGCTTTACAAGGCTCCAGAAATATAAAAACTTTTGGCCAATAGCTCATAAGTAATTAGTGGTAGAGATTCTACTGGAATTCTGTACCTTTCATTCCCAGTTTAATTTTATTTTTATAACTTCAAAAGTGTACACAGTAAGTATTCATAAGGCTCAATGACTTAGGAGTACACAAAATTGTACAATATAACAGTGTTTTAGTGTTCTCTAAATTTGACCTACATAAACCTAGCAGAAATAAACATTAATTAAAAACTCATTAATGTCTTCTTTATGGTACTTTTTGAAAAATTTAGGTTTGTGTTTTTATCAAAGCCAAGTAGAAATATCTAAATGCATAACTTTATTTTGTGTTTAAATATTTCCATTGCTCAATCAGGAAAGCTTGAAGTTATTACACTGATGTATTTTTTTAAAAGCCATTGAAATTGTTAATAATGGCTATTTCATATATGCAGCACAGTATTTATTGCCTAGTCTAGCAAATAGCAAGTATTCAATAAATATTGGATGTGTTATATCTTAAAGAACAGACTTGGATAGATAGGTTCATTCATGCCTTGACATTAATTAGATAAATGGACACATCAAGAATATTGTAAGGCTAGGAGCCACCATTGTAGCCATTCACATGCAGGTTCCCATTGGATTTGGGCAGACGATAAAGAAATGGCGGAGTTGGAGGATGGTGGGCCATTCTGTTTATTGGTGTCTCACCAAGACAGGCAAACCACAAGAGAAGAAATGGGAAAAGCAGAAAATCAGCTTTCCCATGAAGGGCAAGGGGTCAGGGAGGCCCCTGCAATGGTGAGAGCAGGAACCGAAAGAGAGCAAGCTCTCGGTCTGCCCCACTTTATAGTATAGAAATCAAAACCTTTAATCCAATATACAAACAAGGAAGTCTCTGATACAAAGTCACTTATCTGAGGCATCATGGGATTCCTCATGAGAGTGCACCACCAACATCATGCAATCAGTCAAGGGTGTGGGGAAAAGCTTAGTCTTAAAACTAAGCCTTAGACTAAACCACCCTGCCTGCTTACAGCCTGTCCCCCACACCCAATGCAAACTATAATACAAAAGAGCAAACATATATATCATATTTATAAACTTCTTTGACCAACAAATACTCTCTCAGCCTGTTTCTTCATTTGTAAAATAAGACATTAGGACAAGGTCATAGAAGATTCTAATTTATTAATTCTGATTGAGAACAATTTTATGGCATTGATTTTATGATAGTAAATATGATGATGTGTTCAGGTTCAGCTAGGAAAAGCATCAGGTTCAATTAGTGACAAATGTCTTTTTAAAAAACAAAGTATTTATTTTAAAATATATGTCTTACATTTCTGATTGTATAGTGGGAGAGAATATGGACTTTTATATTCAGATATACTTGGGTTTGTATCTACAGTTCACCATCACTCCTGGTATCCTGGGCAAGTTGCTATTAGTATATACTAGTACCCATTCTCTAGGTAGCTATAGAAATGAAGCTTTTTACAGAAAAATCAAGTTATATCTGGATTTGCTTCCAGGACTGGCACTGACAAGGAAGCAGGTCATGCATGCAGCATTCCTGTAAAGCCAGTAGCTGCGGCCACCATCACAGCCGCCTGGCCCATGCAGGTTCACATTTGATTCAGACAGAGGGTAATGAAACAACAGAGCCAAGAACTGGTGGGCTGTTACATTTAATCCTAGCTTGCACCTGATGGACAAGAAATACACACAGTGGGAAAACACTTCCCTTTCCATTCAGGGCTCCCAAAGCCACTGACTTATCCAAGTTTCCTAGAATCAAATGTTTCTACCTCTCCAGCCTTATTCACTTTTGTTCCCATCTCCTTCTCTCTGCACCAACTGGCTTCTCCTTCAGCACTCCGCCACCTTGGCTGCTTCTCCTCTCCTCCATGTGGCCTTTCTCTGCTCTCCTGCAATGCTAGCTTTAGGAACCAAGCGAGAGAGCAAGCCCCAGTCTGCCCCATTTTATAGTGTAGAAATCCAAACCTTTAAGCCAATCGACAAATAAGAAAGTCTCTGATACAAAGCCACTTATCTAAGGCATAAATTGGATTCCTCATAAGAGTGCACCACCCCTATTATGCAACAGTCAAGGGTGTGGGGAAAAGCTTAGTGTTGAGAAGATCTTAGTATTAAAAGGGGTGGGAAAGGCTTAGTCTTAAAACTAAGTCTCAGGCTATAACGACCCTGCCTGCTTACAGCCTGTTCACCACATCCAATGCAAACTATAAGCAAGCAAACATATACATATTTTCAAACTTATTTGACCCACAATTCCACAGGTTGACAAGATTTTCAGTATCTTTGAGCCTTTTGCTAATGTTCCAGGTCATTCTCAGCTCCACTGTAGAACCAAGGTATCACTAAATCTCATAAAATTGTTTTTGCTTTTTAAAATTTATTTTCAAATGATAGTTTACATACAATATTATATTAATTTCAGGTGTATAATGTAATAAATGGAAATATATATACTTTACAGAGTCATCACCAGTAGTCTAGTACCCATCTAGTTATTACTGTATTACTGTCTACATCCTCATGACTAATTTTATAACCTGGCAATTCATACTTCTTAATCTCTTACCTTTTTAGTTCATCCCTCTGCTCTCCTCCCATCTGGCAACCATCACTTTGTTCTCTGTAGCTATTGGTTGGATTTGTTTGGTTGGTTATTTTGTTTTTTAGATCCCACATGTAAGTGAAATCATACAGTACAGTATTTATCTTTCTTTGAATGACAGACTTCACTTATCATAATACCCTCTAAGTCTATCCATGTTGTCACAAATAGCAAGATTTCATTCTCTTTATGGTTGAGTAATAATTCATTTTATATATGTACCACATCTTCTTTGTCCATTTGTCTATCATTGGAAACTTAGGTTGATTCCATATCTTAGCTATTGTAAATATTTCTGCAGTGAACATAAGCATGCATGTATCATTTCAAACGAAGCATTTTTATTTTCTTCAGATAAATATCCAGAGGTGAAATTGTGGATTTTAGGAGAGTTCTATTTTTAATTTTTTGAGAAATCATCATACTGTTCCCATAGTGCCTACACCAGTTTACAATCCGACTGACAGAGCACGAGGCTACCTTTGCTCTACATCATTGCTTGTCATTTGTTGTCTTTTTGATAATAAAGGTTCTGACAGGTATGAGGTAATAATGTCATTGAGATTTTAATTTGCATTTCCCTGATGATTAGTGATTTTGAGCATTTTTCATGTGCCTGTTGACCATCTGTGTGTCCTCTTAGAAGAAATGTCTCTTCATGTCCTCTGCCAATTTTTTAATTGGATTGTTTTAGTTGCATGAGTTATTTATATATTTTGGATATTAACCCCTTACTGGAGATTTCATTTGCAAATATGTTCTCCCATTCAGTAGGTTTCCTTTTTGTTTTGTTGCTAGTTTCATTCATGGTTCAGAATCTTTTTAGTTTGATATAGTTCCATTTGTTTATTTCTTCTTTTGTTGCCTTTGCCCTAGGAAATATACCCCCCACTGCAAAAGGATTACTAAAACCAACCTCAAAGAATTTACTGATTATGTTATCTTCTAGATTAGCGGTTCTCAACCTGTGGGTCCATCGGAAAATACATAATGCATATTTACATTTCGAATCATAACTGTAGCAAAATTACAGTTATGAAGTAGCCACCAAAATTATTTTTTTGTTTGAGGTCACCGCAACATAAGGAACTGTATTGCGGGGTCATGGCATTAGAAAGGTTGAGAACCACTGTTCTAGATGTTTTATGGTTTCAAATTTGCATTTAAGTCTTTAATCCATTTTCAGGTTATTTTTGTATATGGTGTAAGAAAGTAGTCTAGTTTCTTTCTTTTTTTGCAAGTATCTTTCCAGCTTTCCTATCATTTATTAAAGACACTGTCTTTTAATTCATTGTATATTCTTGCCTTCTTTTATAGATTAAGTAACAATATAGGTGTGGGTTTATTTCTAGACCCTCTATTCTGTTCCAATGATCTATATGTCTATTTTTGTGCTAGTACCATAGTATTTTAATTACTGTCATCTTGTGGTATAGTGTGAAATCAGGTGGCGCATTTGTCGGTCAAATAAGTTTATAAATATGATATATATGTTAGCTCAGTGGTCCCCAACCTTTTTTGGGCCATGGACCGGTTTAATGTCAGAAAATATTTTCACAGATCAGCCTTTAGGGTGGGACGGATAAATGTTCACGTGACCAAGACAAGCGTCAAGAGTGAGTCTTAGATGATGTAACAGAGGGAATCTGGTCATTTTTAAAAAATAAAACATCGTTCAGACTTAAATATAAATAAAACAGAAATAATGTAAGCTAGTTATTCTTTCTCTGCGGAACAGTACCAAATGGCCTACGGACCGGTACTGGTCCGCGACCCGGGGGTTGGGGACCACTGTGTTAGCTCACTTATAGTTTGCGTTGGGTGTGGGGGACAGGCTGTAAGCAGACAGGGTTCTTATAGCCTAAGGCTTAGTTTTAAGACTAAGCCTTTCCCACCCTTATAATCCTAAAATCTACTCAACACTAAGTTTTTCCCCACTCCCTTGACTGTTGGTTGCATGATATGGGGTGGTGCACTCTTATAAGAAATCCCATTTATGCCTCAGATAAGTGACTTTGTATCAGAGACTTTATTTGTATACTGGTTTAAAGATTTTGATTTCTACACTACAAAATGGGCAGACCAGAGGCTTGCTCTCTCTCAGTTTCTGAAATTAGCATTGCAGAGGAGCAGCAGCAAGATGGCGGAGTGCTAAAGGAGAAGCCAGTTTGAGCAGAGTTTGTGCAGAAAGGAGGAGATGGTGATCAGAGGTGAATAAGGCTGGTGAGGTACAAACCTTTGATACTAGGAAACTCGGATAAATCAGTGGCTTTGGGAGCCCTGAATGGAAGGGGAAGTGTTTTCCCACTATGTTTATTTCTTGTCTGCCGGGTGCCAGCTATGATTAAAGCTATTGGCCCACCAGTTCTTGGCTCTGTTGTTTTATTACTGTCTATCCAAATCAAACCTTAACCTGCATGGGCCAGGCTGCTGTGATGGTGGCTGTGGCTACTGGCTTTACAGTGTTACCTCCATTTTTTTTCTTTTTTCTTAATATTGCTTTGGCTATTCACTGTATTTTTTGGTTTCATATAGATTTTAGGATTATTTGCTGTAGTTCTGTTAAAAAGAATGCCAATGACATTTTGATAAGAATTCTATCAAATATGTATATTGCCTTGGGAAATATGAACATTTTAACAATATCCATTCTTCTAAACTATGAGCACAGTATGTTTCATTTGTATGTGTCTTCTTTAATCTATATATTTCTTCATTGTCTTATAGTTTACCTTGTTATAAAGCCAGTAGCCAGGGCCACCATCACAGCAGCCTGGCCCATGCAGGTTCGCATTGGATTCGGACAGTTGGTAAAGAAACAATGGAGCCAAAAACTGATGAGCCATCATTTTTAATCCTAGCTTGCATCTGGTGGGCAAGTAAAAACACACACTGGACTCCAAAACCCACTCACATTCAGTGCTCACAAAGCTACTGACTTATCCGAGTTTCCTAGAATCAAAGGTTTCTAGCTCACCAGACTTATTCACCTCTGTTCCCCATCTCCTTCCTTCTCCAGCATCAAACTGCACAAACTGGCTTCTCACTCAACACTCCGCCATCTTGGCTGCTTCCCCTGGCCTCCTCCACGTGGCCTCTCTTTGCTCTCTGCTCTACTCTCTCCTCTAATGCTAATCTCAGGAACCAAGAGCAAGCTCCTGTTCTGCCCCTATTTTATAGTGTAGATTCAAAACCTTTAATCCAATATACAAAATAGGGAAGTCTCTAATACAAAGTCACTTCTCTGAGGCATGATTGGATTGTACCACCCCACATTAAAAAAGGTGGGAAAGGCTTAATCCCAAAACCAAGCCCCAGGCTACAAGGATTCTCAACACACATTAATATCACCTGGGCGACAGCCTCACGTGGGCAGCACCATCTTTAACAAAGTGAGCATAATACATTTTATCTGCCCAACAGTCTATTAATTTTGTTTATTTTTTCAAAGAGTCAGCCCTTAATTCATTGATCTTTTTTCTATTGTATTTTTTAGTCTGTTTCATTTATTTGCACTCTATTTCCTTCCTTTCTTCTCAATTTAGGCATTTGGGATCACTGTGTTTTCATTTTCATTTGTTTCAAAATATTTTATTTCATCCTTGATTTCTTTGTAAACTCATTGATTTTTTATAGTAGCATGTTGTTTAGCCTCCATGTGTTCGTGCATTTTCTTTAGCTTCCTTAGTATAATTGATTTATAGTTTTATACCATTTTCATCAAAGGTGATGCTTGATATGATTTAAATTTTCTTAAATTAATTGAGACTTGTTTTGTGGCCTGCCATATGGTATCATGGAAAATGATCCATGTGTGCTTGAAAAGAACCTATATTCTATTTTTGGCTGGAATGATCTCCAAATATCTGTCGTCTATCTGATCTAATGTATCATTTAGGCCACTGTTTCCTTGATTTTCTCTTTGGATGGTCTATCCATTAATGTAAGTGGGGTGTTAAAGTCCCTTATATTTCCCTTATATTATTACAATACTGTTGATCTCTCCCTTTATTTCTGTTAATATTTGCTATATTTAGGTGCTACTGCATTGAGGTGCATAGATGTTTCCAAGACTTATAGCATTTTGTTGGATTGATCTGTTTATCATTATGAAATACACTTTGTCTCTTTCTATAACCTTTGTTTTAAAGACTAGTTTTCTGATATCAGTATTTCTACACTAGTTTTGTTTTCATTTGTATGAAATACCTTCTTCCATACCTTTATTTTCAGTCTATGTGTGGCTTTTGATCTGAAGTGAGTCTCTTGCAGGCAGCATAGGTATGTTTTTTCTTTAATCCACTCATCTGCCCTATATCTTTTGATTGGAACATTTAGTCCTCCTGCATTTAAAGCAATTATTGATAGGTATGTGGTGTTTGTGGATATTG
Source organism: Saccopteryx leptura (assembly GCF_036850995.1). Classification (NCBI taxonomy): domain Eukaryota; kingdom Metazoa; phylum Chordata; class Mammalia; order Chiroptera; family Emballonuridae; genus Saccopteryx; species Saccopteryx leptura. The sequence continues at coordinate 138,241,951 of NC_089503.1, forward strand.
CCATTTTATCAGTTGTTTTTATGGTTCGTTGTTCTTCTCTTGCTCTCTGTTCTTATAAATTGATGACTATCCTGGTCATCTGCTGCTGCAATTTGGCGACAACAACACACTTTGGTTGCAAGGGAAGAACAGCACATGCCTTGGCTTCTACTATTCCTTGTCCTCCTCCTGAAATGCTCAATTATTGTATGAATTGAAAGCCATTTCTTCCTTCAAAATTCAATTAAAATAATGCTTCCTTTTTGAAATTACATTAATACATCCAAGGTTGAATAATGGTTATTTTCCTGTGTAAAGCCAGAAGCCACAGCCAGGGCCACCATCAGAGCAGCCCGGCCCATGCAGGTTCGCATTGGATTCGGACAGTCGGTAAAGAAACAACAGAGCCAAAAACTGATGGGCCATAGTCTTTAATTCTAGCTTGCACTCGGCGGGCAAGCAAAAATACACACTGGGCTCCAAAACCCACTCACATTCAGTGCTCACAAAGCCACTGACTTATCCGAGTTTCCTAGAATCAAAGGTTTCTAGCTCACCAGCCTTATTCTCCTCAGTTCCCCATCTCCTTCCTTCTCTCTACACAAACTCTACACAAACTGGCATCTCACTCAGCACTCCGCCATCTTGGCTGCTTTTCCTGGCCACATGGCCTCTTTCTGCTCTCTGCTCTGCTCCCTCTGCTCTCTCATGCTAATCATCCCAGGAACCAAGAGCGCAAGCTCCCGCTCCGTTCCCATTTTATAGTGTAGAAATCCAAACTCTTAATCCAATATACAAAATAGGGAAGTCTCTAATACAAAGTCACCCTCTGAGGCATGATAGGATTGTACCAACCCACATCAAAAATGGGTGGGAAAAGCTTAATCCCAAAACCAAGCCCCAGGCTACAAGGATTCTCAACACACATTAATATCACCTGGGCAACGGCCTCTTTAACAAAGTGAGCATAATACATTTTATCTGCCCAACATCCTGTTTCTGTGACAATTTTTTTTTCTCTTTTATACCATCATGGCTGCTTTGTACTATAGGTAGCTGTTTACAAACTGCCACTTCTAAAGTTTAAATTGAGGGTAACAATTGTTCATTTTGTTAAATCTTAGAAAAATAATGAAAAATATTGCTTGTTAATTAATGAAAAGACTTAGACATCAGTGATGGTCCAATTAGAGTAACCATATAGTTGACTGTTGGGCAGATAAAATATATTATGCTCACTTTGTTAAAAATAGCGCTGCCCACATGAGGCCGTCGCCCAGGTGATATTAATGTGTGTTGAGAATCCTTGTAGCCTGGGGCTTGGTTTTGGGATTAAGCCTTTCCCACCCTTTTTGATGTGGGGTGGTACAATCCAATCATGCCTCAGAGAAGTGACTTTGTATTAGAGACTTCCCTATTTTGTATATTGGATTAAAGGTTTTGAATCTACACTATAAAATAGGGGCAGAAAGGAGCTTGCACTCTTGGTTCCTGGGATGATTAGCATGAGAGAGCAGAGGGAGCAGAGGGAGCAGAGGAGAGAGCAGAAAGAGGCCATGTGGCCAGGAGAAGCAGCCAAGATGGCGGAGTGCTGAGTGAGATGCTAGTTTGTGTGCAGTTTATGCAGGGAGAAGGAAGGAGATGGGGAACTGAGGAGAATAAGGCTGGTGAGCTAGAAACCTTTGATTCTAGGAAACTCGGATAAGTCAGTGGCTTTGTGAGCACTGAATGTGAGTGGGTTTTGGAGCCCAGTGTGTATTTTTGCTTGCCCGCCGAGTGCAAGCTAGAATTAAAGACTATGGCCCATCAGTTTTTGGCTCCGTTGTTTCTTTACCGACTGTCCGAATCCAATGCGAACCTGCATGGGCCAGGAGGCTGCTGTGTCAAAGGTAAAAACAAATTAGAGACTGAGAGTAAAGGCTCTGAAGTAGGTAGCTGTCGTATACAAACTACTTACCTGCAAAGACCTTTGAAGCTATATCTTCATCCAAATTGCAGTAGCAAAGGAGAGGCTACAATTTCATATATTCTTCTTAGAAAGTTTTTCACTTCAGGTAAGAAAATAGGTTATTCTTTTTATGATTGACCCAACAAAAATGGATTTTACTTAAACTTGAAAGTATGCGGGTATGATGCTTAAAATCATTAAGTAATTACTGATTCTAAATGCAAATTTAGAGAGAGAATAATCAAATATTAAAGCTAGGATGGGTCCCAGAGATCATCAACATCAATTTAGTGATTTTCTAAGTGGAAAACTTTATATCCAGAGAGGTTTAGAGATGTGTTTGAAAACAGAAATAAACAGCACTCGACCTATAAGGAACGAACAAGATCATCTGGGAAGTTTTGAAACTTAAAGCAACTTTCCTAGATATGATTGAGCAACTTTATCAATTTTTCTAAAACAAGAAATCATATTTCAAAACTTCCAAATCATTTATAGATGCAGGTGCAAACACTCAAGAGATCAAGACAAATTGTCTTTATTTTGAAAACATTTCTGCAGTCTGAAAATGAGAAAGGCAGCTGTTCCCCAGGCAAACAGAGGAACTCTAACTCAAGCTCATAAGAACTTCAGAAGGCAGTGATCATGTACATTCTGATATTCATGGAACATGAAGGCCCTCTAGCAGTTTTGGACACTGAACTTTTATTAAAAATGTAATTCAGACTTTCCTGAAGTTTTTTCCCCCCTGTCTTCTTTCCCTTAAAATAGTATGTGAAGGCTGCATACTCTTTCTCTACTATATAAATAAAGTAAGAATGTGGAATAAAAACCTTTAACCTATGAAGAAAACTATCACCTGACTTTTCTAAAAAAAATTCTTAAGTTTCTTTTGACTAGCATATACCATATGACTATTTTTTTTCTGCTGTCAGAAAATGTATAGAAAAAGAAGTTATGTTAAAAAGAAATTTAAAATTAGACAACTGAAAGCTTGGTGTAGACAAACCAGTATTAGAATTGATATTGATGGATTTTTTTCCTTTGTAGTAAGAACTCTGCTCAGATATTGCTTGCTGTAACATGGACTTTAACACTTTGCATCCCATCTATGACCTGCTTCTAAATTCTATACTATATACTTTATTCTCACAGTTTTGTCTACCTTTTTAAGGACTGAACACTTCTTCTCCAGGAATGTTCTTTGCACACTCATTCTTTAATTTCAATGAGACTGCACCAGAGTGGTTCTACTTTTTTATACTTTAGGTTGAAAGATAGTTCTAAATTTTTTCTCTAGTTAAAACTTATCTGTCAATTAAATACTTTTCTAGCCTAAATTATAAAAAACTCAGATTATCCTCAGCCCTAAGTATGGTTTATTACAGGTTTCTATTCTATGTTGATGCTCATTGCTCAGGCCATAATTGCTTTCTCTTCTAATGTTATGGGTTGAGTCATGGTCATAGTACCTAGTTATTTATGGAAATAAAGATAAAGTAGGAGAGTCTTATTGTCTAAAAGGGAAACCAATTGTTAGGCAATAGAAAAGATAGAATTGTTTATAGAGAAACTGTTGCCAAAATAAGAACTCAAAATTTATTTAAGTTTTTATTTATTCTACTTTTGTTTTAAAAAGCGGCATAAATAGTGATGGAGGCAAACTGGACTTAGGATTGTGAACACAATACAACATACAGATGATATATCATAGAATTGTATACCTGAAACCTATACTTTATTGATCCATATCACCCCAATAAAAAAGCAACAAGAGCATAGCTCAGAACACTAACTCTTTCTAACTGTATGCTGTCTATATGTTCTCTTTTAAGTTTTCTTAAGTGAGAAATAGGGAGGCAGAGAGACAGACTCCTGCATGCACCCCGACCAAGATCCACCCGGCAAGGCCCCTAGGGAATGATGCTCTGCCCATCTGTGGCTGTTGCTCCATTTCTTGGCAACTGAGCTATTTTAGTGCTTGAGATGGAGACCATGGAGCCATCCTCAAAACCCGGGGCCAACTTGCTCCAACTGAGCCATGGCTGCTAGAGGGGAAGAGAGAGATAGACAGAGGGAGAGGAGGGGAGAAGCAGATGGTTGCCTCTGCTGTGTGCCCTGACCAGGAATCAAACCCAGGACATCCACACACTGAGCCAATGCTCTACTGCTCAGCCAACCAGCCAGGGCTATATATGCTGTCTTAATAGTTTACTTCATATAGCCCTTATGTCTGTCATGAACTCAGAGCCATGCAGTGAGCTTATATACGTTGTAATAAAACAAACACCTCAAACAGAAGGCAACTTCTTAAATAAAAGGGATAGAAAATTTTCCTTCAAAGTTCCTCCTGCTGATATTTATATTGATTACTTCTTTTCCTTCTCTTATCATTTCCTTTCTGACTCACCTACTCTAGATTAGGCATGTCAGGACAAAGGGGCCAAATCACTTCCTGAGTCACAAAGTCATAGCGTCTCACATTACTCAATCCACTTAGCCCAGTTTGAAAACATTTATACATGTTTTCTTTGATGTATTTTCAATTGGCTCGTACTTTCCATGCTTTATAATCTGGAATCTCTCTAGTTTACCAGTTCTCCCAATTTGTACGTCCAATTCCTGCACTCATTCTACAAATGTTTTTTATATTATAAATAAGTAATGTTGAACTCCAGCTTTTGCCAGGCAATCCACCAGGTGCTAAGGACTCAAAGGTGAGCAAAACAGATCTGATCTGACCAAGAGCTGCATTCTGATGTGGACAATTCAATAATCTCAGGAATAAGTAAATGTTGATTGTAATATGTATTTTTTTTTTTTTTCCGAAGCTGGAAACGAGGAGAGACAGTCAGACAGACTCCCGCATGCGCCCGACCGGGATCCATCCGGTACGCCCACCAGGGGGCGACGCTCTGCCCACCAGGGGGCAATGCTCTGCCCCTCCGGGGCGTTGCTCTGTTGTGACCAGAGCCACTCTAGCGCCTGGGGCAGAGGCCAAGGAGCCATCCCCAGGGCCCGGGCCATCTTTGCTCCAATGGAGCCTCGCTGCGGGAGGGGAAGAGAGAGACAGAGAGGAAGGAGAGGGGGAGGGGTGGAGAAGCAAATGGGCGCTTCTCCTGTGTGCCCTGGCTGGGAATTGAACCCGGGACCCCTTGCATGCCAGGCCGACGCTCTACCACTGAGCCAACCGGCCAGGGCCTGTAATATGTATTTTGAAGAAAAAATGCAGGTGCTCTTTAAGCTAAGGAGTGAGGATATGATGTGTGAGCTGATATGTCGAGGTGAAAACAATAGCAGAGCTTAGAAGGAAGAGAAGGAAAATTAAGCAGACATGCCTCATTTTTCAGAGGCAGGACAGAGTGTGGGTCATGCAAGGAATGGGAAGAAGACAGTGTTGTTAGAAGTGGAAAGGAGATGAAAAAGCAGAGTGTATTGAGGCTGGGAAGAGAGGCAGGGACCAACATTCAGGTGCCTGGTGGCCCCATTAGGGATTTTCATCTTTAGAGTATCCTGAGAGAGTAATGGGAAGTTTGTGAAAAGGCACAAACAGGAAAATGACTAATACAAATTTCATTTGCTTAAAAGGGATTATTCCAGACAAAGGAAGATGAGTTTGAGGAGAGCAAAATGGAAACAGAAAAAGTAGATATACATGTATTGCCAAAGTCAAGAGACATGATGGCAGCAGGATCCAGGACGGGGGTGGCAGAGAGGATGAAACTTGCCCAAAGTGAGTGGTACCTGGGTTTTAAAATTGAATTGACTTTAGGGCAGTTGAACATTTCTCAGTTTACTTGGTTTCTATACACAGTTTTTAGTAGGTTCAGGTATGAAACATCTTTGTAGCCATTGAACCTTGTTTTTTTAAAAAAGGTGCTCAGAATGTGTTTAGCTTTTTTGAGGCACCTACTCACTCAGACCTTGTATTCATGAGTTTACTTTTAAATAATCATGTTATTTTTAAAACCTTCAGGCATACATATTTATGTTGAAACAGGCACTATTAGATATTTATCTAAGTAGTCTAAATAAAAATGACTTTTTAGGATGGCAGTTGGTACTAGGTCTCATGAGTCTGATACATGATTATACCTTTTGCCTAGTAATTTCTCATCTGGGAGACTATTTTAAAGAAAACATCCTAAAATACCCAGGACTTCTATGCATTGTTCCTTAACAGTATAAAAAGGCAACTACCTACTTATTCAAATACAGAGGAAAAGCAAACCAATTATGTATTGTTGTCTCCATTATACATTTTTCTATAAGTTTTTATTTTTGCCACAAATATGTTTTATTTAATAATTAAAAATAATTTTTATTAGGACCCACTATATCAGCAACTTTATCCATATTTCCTATTTTAAACATCATATTATGTTGTAATGTTTTCCTTCAGTCTGAGGAGTCCCAAGGATTGTATGAAAAGTAAAGATAGGTGAAGGCTTAAGATAACCTTATCAGTAATATTTTATAAAAAACAAGCCAGTGAGCATTGATAAATGAGCATCTCAGTTTGATGGCCTAGAGTCTGTCAATTGCAAAATGTGATACATGCAGCAGGCATATATGTTATGTATTCATGAAGATATATGAATACCTAATCAATTTTATGGAAAGGCCAAATAAAGGCTCTAGTTTTGTACGAATGCCATCTTACCTCTCACCCTACTTGAGGCACATACAGGTGCAAATCATCTATTCAAGGAAATATAAAATGGATGTACACAGACTAGTTGACAGCAAGGGTGAGATGGGCAATGGGAAGAGGGGAAGGGGAACAATATTTTGCATAGAGCATAACACATACCATCCATATGGTACTGTCCCCAATGGGATTTTGTATATAGAGCCCTACAAAGCAGATGAAGCATAAAAAAAAAAAAAAAAAAAAGTTAAATGCACAGAATCGCTATTGTTCCTGTAAGAAGGCAAGGGCAAGAGCCGACTTTAAAGTTCAGTCACTGACTATTTTTCACTGATTGGATCACAGAATGGAAGGTTGACCAAGCTAATAAAGTAGTAAACCATGTACTGAGAAATATGGTAGCTCTAAGATGAAGTCAGTAGAGCTGGAAAAGGTAGTCATAAAGTGAAAGAAATTGACAAACAGCTTTATCCCTAAGGACTCAGATGAGAGAGGATTTTCTCCTACTTTTACTAGAGCCTAACAACATCTTTGGTAGGAGGAACCAGGAGAAGTGAAATGCACAAAGTCATTTCATCACCCCGACTCCTTAATTTTACCCTATCTAGCTGTGATTGTATGTCAATCATACATTAATGACAAAGATTAAATTAGAAAAGAGAATGTATGAGGGCCATCTTCTTTACCTACTAGTCTCCCAATTCTAATACTATTCTCATCCAGAAATATTCTCACAGACACACTCAGAATAGTGTTTAACTAACTATATATTTGGGCACCTTGTGGCTCAATCCAGTTGCAACATAAAATTAACCACTACATACCTTTGTCTATGGATACATAAAGGAAATGATTAAACTCCACTCTCATCTGCTTTACAGCATAATTTTGCAGTTTGGGAATGAATAGTTGTACTCTTTAATATTAGTGCACCATGATGCACTAAAATGTTTGTATGCCATCACTACCAGCTAAATAAAATGCAATAACCCAGCCAAGTAACATTTTATAGCTGTGATATTCACAAGAGGTGGTATTTCATGATTCAGCCAGCCTGCCAGGAAATGAGAAATGTTTAAATTTATAGAGAGTTGCAATGCATTTCATTTAATGTTTTTCAAACTACTTAAGAAGACAGATAATAATACTAAAAATGATTAACACACCAAAATTAGCAATTTCTTTTACTGTAAGTAATCAAGATATTTTTTAAAATTAGGATTTTATAACAGTTGTATTAAAATGTTTCCATACAAAGCAGCACCTTTGCAGAAAATATATTCAGAACAATGCTGCTATTGTTGAGAGGAGTTTTATAAACCATACCTGAAAGCATTTCTAACTGTTGGGCAAATAGGTTTGTAAAATTTGTGTTGAGTTTGCTCTCTTTTATTATAAATGGCACTGCCCACGTGAATGGCACTGCCCAGGTGAAACTGCAGATTACCTTCCTGCTTGGGAAGGGCCATTGCTATGCTAATGTTGCTGGAGGAGGGGTCTTTGTGGGCCCAGGTAGTTTTTTAGAAGGAGGAAGAAGGAGAAGAAGAGGAAGAAGCCAAGAGGGAAGGGAAGAAAGAGAAGCCAGTTTGTGCAGAGATGAGAAGGGAAAAGGTGAAATTGTATGACTTGTGATGTTGCTCTAATTTGTTTGTGTGGTGTGCCTCATGCCTTGCACAGGAATGCCTGTGATGTGGATTGCAAAGTGAGAAAAAGGGGTGAAATGTTGGGCAAATGAGTTTGTAAAATATGATTTTTTGATTTTGCTCACTTTTATTGTTAAAAATGGCACTGATCTGATATCGCTAATTACCTTCCTGCTTGGGAAGGGCCATTGTTATGCTAATGTTGCTGAAGGAGAGGTTTTTGGCACCAGAAAAGGTTTTAAAAGGAGAGAAGGAGCCTGACCTGTGGTGGCACAGTAGATAAAATGTCAACCTGGAATGCTGAGGTCACTGGTTCAAAACCCTGGGCTTGCCTGGTCAAGGCACATATGGGAGTTGATGCTTCCTGCTCCTCCCTCTTCTCTTTCTCTCTCTCTCTCTCTTTGACACACACAAATGAATAAATAAAGTCTTTAAAAAAAAAGGAGAGAAGAAGAATGAGAAGGAAGCCATTTTTGCAGAGGAAAAAGCCAAGATGGGAGGAAAGGAGAGAGAAGCCAGTTTTGCAGGGGAAGAAGCCATGTTGGCAGATGGAGAACTAGAGGTGACTGAGACTGGTGGGGGCCTTTGATTCTAGGAAAAACCAGATGAGTCAGTGGCTTTGGGAGCCCTGAAGGGAAAGGGAAGTGTTTTCCCACTGTGTATTTACTCGCCGGCTGGTTGCAAGGCTAGAATAAAAGCATGACCCACCAGTTTTTGGCTCTGCAGTTTCTTTACCATCTGCCCGAATCTAATGGGAACCTGAGTGTGAATGGCCACAGCGACAGCCACAGCTACTGGCCCAACACTAATGCTTTAAAAATTTATCTTGCTTCTGAAACAAGCAGAATTATTTTAATATAATTTCTTTGTCTACTTGTCTTGGGTCTAGTAATTTTGGCCTTTAATTGATATAAAATTTACCCATAAGAGAATTCAGTTTTACATGGGGTATCAAAATAATGAACTTAAGCTTTTAAGGTAAATCAAGAGGAGTACTGAGATAGAATTGGACAACAGCAAAAAAAAAAAAAAAGCACAGCCCTTAACACCAGCTCCAAGGCAGGTGGGGAAAGGAAAGAACTCAAGGGTGAGAATCTGAAAATGTTATTTCCAACTAGGCTACCGATTTCCATGCAAAATTGATACCCCTCTCTTTCCTCCATTCATTCTCACCCTTATTCTTTGATACCTGTGTGGTTTCAGAGGGATTGATACACCTTTATCTCCAAGAATGTGTTTGATCTGAAAGACTCAAGGTCAAGAAGTTTTGATTTCTCTTATTGGAATTCCCATTTAAGAAGGTGATTGTTAACCAGTTTGCTACAACTAAGCCACCATGTGCATAGTTTTTTTGTTTTATTATGCCAGTGTATGGCCAGCTGCCACCACCATTGTGGCCATTCACATGTAGGTTCCCATTAGAGTCCAACAGAGGGTAAAGAAACAGTGGAGCCAACATCTTGTAAGCCATTTCTTTATTCTAGCCTTGCACCAGGCCAGCAAGTAAAATACAGCAGGAAAACACTTCCCTGTCCATTCAGGGCTCCCAAAGCCACTGAATCTTCAAGTTTTCCTAAAATCAAAGGTCTCCACTAGTCTCAGTCACCTCTGGTTCCCCATCTGCACATCTTCTCCCTTCTCCTCTCTGCACAAACTGACTTCTCCTTCAGCACCCCGCCATCTTGCTTCTTTTTTTCTCCTTCTTTCCCTTCTTCACAAACTTTTCTTGGCATGAAAACCCCTCCTCCAGCAACATTAGCATAAAAATGCCCCTTCCCAAGCAGGAAAGTAATCCACAGTTTCACCTGGACAGTGCCATTTTATTTTATTTTTTGTGGCAGACACAGAGAGAGCCAGAGAGAGGGACAGACAGACAGGAAGGGAGAGAGATGAGAAACATCAATTCTTCATTGCGGCTCCTTAGTTGTTCATTGATTGCTTTCTCATATGTGCCTTGAATGGGGGGCTACAGCAGACCAAGTGACCCCTTGCTCGAGCCAGCAACCTTGAGCTCAAGCTGGTGAGCCTTGCTCAAACCAGATGAGCCCGTGCTCAAGTTGGCGACCTCAGGGTCTCAAACCTGGGTCCTCCACATTTCAGTCCAATGCTCGATCCACTGTGCCACTGCCTGGTCAGGCTGGACAGCGTCATTTTTAACAATAAAAGTAAGAAAACTCAAATAACACAAATTTAAAGACTTATTTGCCCAACAGCCAGATTTATTTTATCAAAATGAAAAGGACTTTCATTTTATACTTGTGGGAAAGATATCTTCTCTTTCTAACTTTCCCCCTCCCCCAATCTGAGTGAGGAAGCACTGGGCCCAGATTGGGGCTGGCAATAGTTATGCAAGATTAAAATTTTGAGATTTAACTCTCCCCATTGAAATTTAAGGAAGTGATTCTCGTCCTTCCTTTGCATAGAGCATTTACTTTAGAAAACTTGTTCAGTTCCTTCTCTCTGAAAGCATGCAAGGTTTTAAAAGCTAAATAATCCATAAACCAGCTTTATGACCCAAGAATGTTTTTTTAAAAAACCTAAGAGCCATCTTTTTGAGATGTAATTAATTACCAAGAACAATAGCATCTATATTAGTTTTAGTGAGAGGCTAGGAGCCTAATTACGGCAGGCTAACCCACTCCAACTTGCAAAATTACCTCTTGTCATAAAGATGTGTTAACTTTTTTGAAAAAGTCAATTAACTAAACCAGATTACTACCTAAATTAACAAGTGATTGTGGATGAAAACTCTGACAAATTGCACTGTTACGTCCTCTTCTTTGAGGCCTAGTTACTCTTTATCTGGAGAACATACGGTAGATGTAATGGATTGGATTGTATCTGCTTGTTGATACAGAAGGGTGAGATTTCTTCCGCCATTGTAATCTGTTGGGCAGATAAAATATATTATGCTCATTTTGTTAAAGATGGCACTGCCCACATGGAAGCCCGTCACCCAGGTGATGATATCAGTTGCTCTTCTTGCTTGGGATGGGCGTGATTATCTTAATGTGTATTGGGGGAGGGCTTTCGTGCCAAAAGGTTTTAAAAGGAGAGATCACGTTGTTCTGGGGGAAGAGTGATTACATTCTAGGAGGAGCCCCTGCTGTAGGAGAGCAGAGAAAGGCCATATGGAGGAGAAGAGAGGCAGCCAAGATGGCAGAGTGCTGAAGGAGAAGCCAGTTTGTGCAGTTTGTGCAGAGAGAAGGAGATGGGGAACAGAGGTGAATTAGGCTAGTGAGCTAGAAACCTTTGATTCTAGAAAACTCGGATAAGTCAGTGGCTTTGGGAGCCCTGAATAAAAAGGGAAGTGTTTTCCCACTGTGTGTATTTCTTGCCTGCTGGGTGCAAGCTAAGATTAAAGCTAATGGCCCACCAGTTCTTGGCTCCATTGTTTCATTACTGTCTGTTCGAATTTAATGCGAACCTGCATGGGCCAGGTGGCTCTGATGGTGGCCGTAGATACTGGCTTTACATAATCTCTTTATGATTGCTTTCAATCCACAACACCTTCTAGTAACAAGTGTATTATATTTCCCCAGCAGCTGTGACCATGAGAAAAGCCAGCCTGAAGATGAAGCCAACATGTAGAGGAAGACACAGCTCAGAGGATCGCAGATAACAGAGCTGCTGCCTCGGCTGTAGAATTGCTGAATATTTTAACTTTTAATTACATGAGCCAAGACATTCCCTTCAGGGTTTAAATCCTTGTTTAGTTTGTTTACATTTCCACATGCACATCAGTGGCTATGCCCTTGTGATAAATTTCTAGAGGTTGATTTATTAGGTGGATGTGTATACAGACTTTTGTAGTTTGGAAAAAAATTGGACTCTAGAAGTAATTCTCATAACTGGAATAATCTTAAACAAAATGATTGATAATGCCATTAGGAATAAATGTTGACTATAGTAACATAATATATATTTTTATAAAATAAAAACATAAAGAACGGTTCAAAAGTTAAAGTATCAAATGACCTCCTTAGCTGTTGTGCATTTAGGAAGTCTGGTTTACATTTTTACTGTGTGTAGCACATGCAACTTGGCTAATAACATAATCCAGTTCATCCACACCTGAAAAGTTGTATTTTTATATAATCCTCTCAGAAGGAGCTACAATGAACCGGGACAGTATAATGGACACAAAAAGAAATTTAAAAAAAATCAGGGTTTTGGTTCCATTTTAAAAATAATCAATATTTATATCCATGTCTTCTCAAAATAATGTTTCAGTAATTTTAAAGTTTGCTTTACCTTAAAAACAATTTCAAAAAATTATGTCCATAGTCAGACAATGAAACATAAGTCACTCTAGTGTAGATAGGATTCTGTTTCTTGTGGTCTGGAGAATGGATTTTGAAGTTTGAGTATAAGTGCCTGTTAATTATAATTGTGGCACTTAACCCATCCTGATTTCCTGCGTACCCAAAGTTTGTGGAAAATAGTGAAACATATCCTCCTTACAGAGTGACACTTCAGCCGATGAAATGAACAGATGTAATGGTCACTGGCCAGGAGTTTGATGGCAGCCTACAGAAACAAAAATATTTTTGTTATAAGAATGTTAGTTTTTGGTTCTTTTGGTTAAATTAACCTCTAATGAGAATGCTGAACAACAATTTCTGAGGCCTTTTTTTCCTTTTATTTCCAAGTAGTTTAGGTATCCAGAAGAGGGAAATATGTAAATTCTATCAATGACATATTAGGATATATTTATAGTCAAGATGTAATCTGTGGTCAGTATTGAAGGCTATGTAAGATTTTGATGGGCAGAGAGATGCATAACCCTTCAATGAGGAAGAGAGGGACACACAACACAATCAAGTTGAACTGCAAATTAATGTGGGAGGAGACCAGATTACCTTTTTACAAGATTGGTTAGATTATGGATTACTTTAACTTTTAATATTTTTTCAGCATTGTTTCATGTAAATTAAACCATTAAGATCTAGGGAGTCTAATCTATTTATTTTTATGCTATCTCATAATCCACTGTATATATGCACTGTGCTTTAAGTCTCCATCCCTTTTTTGACAAGGAAAAATGAAAACAATGCAATTACAAACAATGCTGACGGATGTTCCTGTATGTATATTTTATATGGACATGTGAAAGTATGCTGAGAAATGAAAATTTTGGGTTGTAGGATATGATTATTTTCTTTCTTTCTTTCTTTCTTTCTTTCTTTCTTTCTTTCTTTCTTTTTTTTTTTTTTTTGTATTTTTCTGAAGCTGGAAATGGGGAGGCAGTCAGACAGACTCCCGCATGCGCCCAACTGGGATCCACCCAGCATGCCCACCAGGGGGCGATGCTCTGCTGCAACCAGAGCCACTCTAGCGCCTGAGGCAGAGGCCATAGAGCCATCCTCAGCACCCGGTTCAACTTTGCTCCAATGGAGCCTCTGCTGCGGGAGGGGAAGAGAGAGACAGAGAGGAAGGAGAGGGGGAGGGGTGGAGAAGCAGATGGGTGCTTCTCCTGTGTGCCCTGGCCGAGAATCGAACCTGGGACTCCTGCATGCCAGGCCGACGCTCTACCACTGAGCCAACCAGCCAGGGCCATTGATTATTTTCAACTTTAAGAGATATTGCCAAATTGTACTCCAAAACCTGCTATACTCCTACCAGTTGTGTATGAGATTTCCTTGTATCATTTGGAATCATTATATATTTTATCACTGTAATAGGCTTGGAATGATATTGTTTTGTTTTGCATTTTTCCAACACTAATGATACTATGTCTTTTTTTATCTTCATTTCTTTAATCACACTTCCTCTTTCTTTTGTTACACATTCATATCCCTTGCTATTTTTTTTGTTGGATTGTTTATAATAAATACTAGGAATCGTTTGAATTTTTCTGTTTCTCTCCTGTTAATTTTATGGCCTGTTTTTACTATATAAGTTTTAAGTGTTTTTATAATCAATTACTAATCTCTTTATGATTTAAGTCTATATCAAGGAAAACCTTCCCTGCCCAAATGTTATCAACTTTTTCTTTTTTTATGTCCCGGTCTATATCGTGTGCATAGTAAATTTGTGCATGTTTTGACTGAGGCATCTAATTTTATAATAGAAATTTATTTTTCTGACCTTATTTATTGAGTGACCGCATTTCCACCTCTGATTTTTAATGTCTTCTGTAAAAATAAAAAGCATACAGATACCTCAAGACATCAAACCCACACAAAAAATAGCAGAATAAGAAACAAGAAACACTGCATTAAAAAAATCAGAAAACCTCAACAAAATGGCAATAGTAAGTCCTTAATCGCCAATACTTACTTTAAATGTAAAAAAAATAAATTTGCCAATCGAAAGACAGAGAATGACTGAAAGAGTAAAAAATAAAAAACAAGACCCAAGATAATACTGCTTACAAGAGATGCACTTTAGCTTTAAAGACACACAGAGACATAGAAGGGCTAGAAAAAGATATTCTAGGTAAATGGTAACCAAACAAACAAAACAGGCAAAGCTATAATTAGTGACATAAATAAAAACAAAAAATGATAAAAGAGAAGTAATGTCATTATATTATGATAAAGGGGTCTATACTTACAAAAAATAAAATAATTGTCAATATTTATGCCCTCACATTGGAGTACCTAAATACATGAAACAAAAACAGAGCTAAAGAAAAACATAAACAGCAATATAGTAATACTGGGGACTTAACACCCCAATCTCAACAATAGATAGGCCACCCAGACAGAGACTCAATAAAGAAAGAGCAATATGACCTATACTATGGTACAAATGAACCTAATGGATTATACAAAACATTCTATCCAACAGCAGCAAAACACATCTTTTTTTCAAGTGTACAAAAAACATTTTCTAGGCTAGACCATATTTTAGGCCACAAAACAGGTCTTAGCAAATACAAGAAGACTAAAATAATACTAATTATCTTTTTTTTTTTTATTCATTTTAGAGAGGAGCGGGAGAGACAGGAGAGACAGACAGAGAGAAGGGGGGGAGGAGCTGGAAGCATCAACTCCCATATGTGCCTTGACCAGGCAAGCCCAGGGTTTCGAACAGGCGACCTCAGCACTTCCAGGTCGATGCTTTATCCTACTGCGCCACCACAGGTCAGGCAATACTAATTATCTTTATGTGTGTGTGTGTGAGAGGAGGGAGGCAGAGACAGACTCCGGCATGTGCTTCAACAGGGATCCACCCAGCAAGACCACTAGGGGTGATGCTCAGTCCATCTGGGGCCCATGCTTCATTGCAACCAGAGCCATTATTTAGCACCTGAAGCGAAGGCCAAAGAGCCATCCTTAGTGCCCAGGGCCAACTCGCTCTAATCGAGCCTTGGCTGCAGGAGGGGAGGAGAAGATAGAGACAGAGAGAGAGAAGTGAGAGGGGAAAGGGTGGAGAAGCAGATGGATGCCTCTCTTGTTTTCCCTGACCGGGAATTAAACTGGGGACATCCACACACTGGGCTGATGCTCTACCACTGAGCCAACCAGCTATGAAACCAATTATTTTCTTTGACCACAATGGTATGAAACTAGAAATCAATAACAAGAGGAAAGCTATAAAATTCATGAATACATTAAAATTAATGCTCTTCTGAACAACCAATGGATCAATGAAAAAATTAGAGAGGAAATAAAAAAGTACCTTGAAACAAACAAAAATGGGACTACACCATAACAAACCTTATGGGATGCAAGGAAAAGCAGGTCTCCGAGAGATAGTCATAGTAATAAACACATTAAGAAGCATATAGATCCCAAATAAATGTCCAAACTCTATATAATTCCTGATTTTAATCTATATTATAAAGCTAGTCATCAAAATAGTATGATACTAGCATAAAAACAAATAGACCAATTAAACAGAATTGAGAGCCCAAAAAATAAACCCAAGCATATACGGTGAACCAATGTTTGACAAGGAAGCCAAGAATAATAAATGAAGAAAAAATACTATATTTCCCTATGTATAAGATGTTCCCATGTATGAGACACACCTTAATTTTGAGGCCTGAAATTTGAAAACAAATGTGTTACATAAAGTTATTGAACTCAAGTTTTATTCATCATAAAATTCATACAACTCCTCATCACTGTCAAAACTCCCATCCATTAGCTTATCCTCATCTGTGTCTAATGACGAATCAGTGTCTTCAATAATGAGCACAAAAATAAGAGCAAAAAAGTGAGAAATGCAAGTAAAAAAAATCTACAACCACTGTATTAAGACACCCTGATTTTAGACCACAAATTTTTGAAAAATGGTGTGTTCTATACATGGGAAAATATGGTAGTCCTCTCAATAAATGGGGTTGGGGTAGTTGGATATTCACAAGTAAAAAAGTGAAACTGAACTCCCAAATTAAATTACTCACAAAACTCACAAAAATTAACTCAAAATGGATTAAAGATTTAAATGTAAGACCTGAAACCATAAAACTGCAAGAAGGAAAAAAAAAAGTTTTTGACATGGTCTTGGTAGCGGTTTTTTGAATATGATATCTAAAGCACAACAAAATAAAAAACAAGTGTGACTACATCAAATGAAAAACCTGCACAGAAAAAAAAAAATCTAAGTGAAATGACAATCTACAAAATAGGGAAAAATATTTGCAACCATGTGTCTGCTAAGGGGTTAATATCCAAAATATATAAAGAACTCACACAACTCAGTACCACCCCCCACCCAAATGAACAAAAAACATATAAAATAACCCAATTAAAAAAATGGGCAAAGAAGCGGAATATATTTTTCCAACAAGTACATAAAACATGCTCAATATCATTAGTCATTAGAGAAATGCAAATTATAGCCATACTGAGATATTATGCTGTATGTCTTAAATTTATACAGTAATGTAATTATTCTCAATAAAACTAGAAAAATGAAAAAAACAGATAAATGCTGGTGTGGTTTTGGAGAGAGGAAACCTTGGGCATTGTTTGTGGGATTATAAATTGGTAGAGCTACTATGGAAAATATTAGAGGACCCTCAAAAAAATTAAAATTAGAACTACCATATAATCCAGCAATTCCACTTCTGGGACTATATGAAAGGAAACAAAAATATTAGCTCCAGAAGTTATATATACCCTCATGTTCAGAGTGGTATTAAGTGGCATTATTTACACTAGCCAAGACATGAATACAGCCTAAATGTCCAATGATAGATGAATGGATAAAGAAATTGTAGTATATATACACAGAACAAAATATTTTTTGATCATTAAAAAAAAAAAAGAGAAAATTCTGTCATTTGTGACAACATGGATGGTCTTGGAGAACATTTAAGTGAAATTATGTCAGAGGCAGATAAATATTGTATGATCTCAAAATCCCTCCAAATGAAATAAAATGAGACCAAATTTGTGCTTACAAGAAATAGAGGGTAGGTGTAGGGGGAACTGGAGAAACATGGTCAAAAGGAACAAACTTTTTGGGGGGTGGGGGGGAAAGTGACAGAGAGACAGACAAGAAGGGAGAAAGATTAGAAGCATCAATTTGTAGCTGCGGCACTTTAGTTGTTCACAAATCGCTTCTCATACGTGCCCTGATGGGTGGGGCAGAGTCTTGAGCGGAGCCCATGACCCGCTGATCAAGCTGGTGACTTTGGGCTCAAGCCAGAGACCATGGGATTGTGTCAATGATCCCACACTCCAGCTGGTGACCTTGGGATTTCAAACTGGGGTCCTCAGCATCCCAGGTCAATGCTCTATCCACTGCACCACCACCAGTCAGGCAAAAGTTACAAACTTTCAAATACAAGATACATAAGTTCTTAATGTATAAGATAATGACTATAATGACACTGCTGTATGACACATGAAAATTAAGAGTAAATCCTAAGAGTTCTCATGACAAGGAAAAAATTTTTTTTATTGTATTTATATGAGATGATTGATACTAATAAAACTTACTGAAGTAATAATTTCACAATATATGTTAGTCAACTTATGTTAAACTGATAATGACCTATGTTAATGATATCACAATAACTAGTGGTAAAATGGGAAAAAATCATGAGAATGAGAGAAAGTCCAATCCTGTGGAGGGGTGGAGGATCAAGGAAGGTGGGTCAGGAAAGGCTATAAGACTAGAGCAGTCTAAGATAACTTTGCCCGAGTTGATGAGGAGCCTTCAAGCCCTGGTACCCATCAGTGTAGTCCTGTATTTTAGGAGTGGGCTTGTTTCAGTAACGCTGCCAGGCTCAGGTAACGGCTGGAAACAC
This sequence comes from Saccopteryx leptura, assembly GCF_036850995.1. NCBI lineage: Eukaryota > Metazoa > Chordata > Mammalia > Chiroptera > Emballonuridae > Saccopteryx > Saccopteryx leptura. The sequence continues at coordinate 138,260,385 of NC_089503.1, forward strand.
TGTGTCAGAAGCACAGCCGTGCTACCTACTCAGTGAGGGATTTCAGAGAGAAGCGGCAGGGGCCGGTTAATTACACAGCCTGCCCTGGGAGAGCTGAGGGCCACACTTTCATGTCCACCACACTCAACCTTTGGCAAATGAAGGGGCGATCTTGTGAATCAGAACAAGGTTTCAGCTCTCCATATGCTCTTTATAATGTAGCAGGCGGAAGGCAGCATGTACTGGTCATTCTAGAAGTTCTATTCAACTTCTGCCTAAAAGAAAAGTGTTACAGTCATTCTGAAGAGAGGGCATAGGTTTCCCCACTGTGCAACCACAAATTGGCATAGCTGCCAAAATGTCAAATTGCCCCAGCTCAGTTCTAAGAACTGTCTAGAACACCTTGGACCCCAGAACAGAAGAACCTACTGGCAGAAACTCTATTCAGGAGGTTTATTTATCTATCTGAAGCATATAGGCATTCACATAACCCACACTTTGCTGCTATCTGCTTTACTGTTAAAGTATTTTTTGCCCTCCTAAAATACCCTTTTTTGACTTTGTTTCCTGATTTTTCCAGGAACTATGCCTCATCTTCACAACCAGATCTTGTTAGCCACTACAAAGCATTTTTTAACTTCTTCCATTTCAGCCTTCTTCCATTGGACTCCTCCAATAGTAACCTTTTAGAGTTGTTTTGGTGGGGCTCTAGAGATGCTGGAATGGAGTGAATGCTTCAGTGAAATAAAGTCATGCTGTATTTATGCAGAAATGAAGGGAAGGGTTCTCACTATTTGAAATGGAATACTTACATATTTCGTTAAAATATTAAAATAAAAGATAAAATAGTGTTTTTATCCTATTTATCCAGATTTTATAGATTTCAGTGATTTTAAAGCTTTTGTCAGCACCTTGGTAAGATTACTTTATTTATTAGATGGAGCTAGTTCTTTTGGAATTATGTCAAAAGATAAATCTTTAGAAAATAACACACAGTGGTGGGATTCATCCAGTTCGCACTGGTTTGGCAGAACCAATACCTAATTTTTTGTTGAGTTTGGTGAACTGATTGTTAAAATGGCACTTGTAATAAGGGTTCTCTCTAAGGTGGGCATCTGGACAACTGCCCAATGTGGAAATCACAAATTTATATTCCTTGCTCTTTTTTTAACATTCATCTGTTCAATAGCGTATTCTAAACACCAGCAAGTAATGTTCATTCTGTCCACTGGTGAAAAAAATTGCAAGTGAGGATGCAAATCAAGAAGCAATATTGAAATAGTATCTTTTTTTTTTTTTTTCTGAAGTTGGAAACGGGGAGGCAGTCAGACAGACTCCTGCATGCGCCTGACTGGGATCTACCTGGCATACCCACCAGGGGGCGATGCTCTGCCCATCTGGGGTGTCGCTCTGTTGCAACCAGAGCCATTCTAGCACCTGAGGCAGAGGCCACAGAGCCATCCTCAGTGCCCGGGGCCAACTTTGCTCTAATGGAGCCTTGGGTGCGGGAGGGGAAGAGAGAGACAGAGAGGAAGGAGAGGGGGGAGGGGTGGAGAAGCAGATGGGCGCTTCTCCTGTGTGCCCTGGCCGGTAATTGAACCCGGGACTCCTGCACGCCAGGCCGATGCTCTACCACTGAGCTAACCAGCAAGGGTTGAAATAGTATCTTAAGTAACAGTTTATTATTTTTCATCAGGTATTATTTAATATTTTTTCATTAATATTTTAAAACTCTTATAATCTAGTTTTGTGACCCTTTTTTATTGTTCTTATTTAAGTATTAAATGCATGAAATAATAAACTACTTTTCGGTATATCATTTTTTTATACTTAAAACAGTCCTTAGGGCCCGGAACTGGTTGTTAAATTATTTGAATGCCACCGATGGATACACCATACTAGACTCCTAATTTCCTTTCCCTTTGATAACTGACACTTTGTTGCTAGGCTGAGATTGTTTGCCTGGCTGCTGCTTTTCTGACGTTGACTCCCTGCTAGGAGCAACCCCCATCCTTCCAGCCAATATGTCCTTGGGACCCATCCTCCAGTTTGCTGGCTATGCCCTGACACGTTGGGATCCCAGGGGTGGGCGGTCCTGAGCAGAGGCCTCTGCTATATATGAGCCCCTGCAGTTACTATTCCAGCCAACAGATATCTTTTATATCAGGTATGGCATTTCATTTCTTCTCCTAAGTAGCTCTGTTTTTTAAATCAGAGTTACCAGAGTATTCACTAACTGATTATATCCCTGAGCACAATAATAAAAATGCATTCTTAACTCAAAGGGAGATAACCCATGTCAAATTGATTTTACTTTAATATGTTTGGCTCTCTTTTTTTCATCCATGCCCTGCTACAGAAATCCAATTGAATTCTTACATTCATCTTAAAAGCAATAGAACACAAAAATAGAAAAATAACACCTGGTCACTCATCAAAGAAAACTTAGCCAACTAACATTTATAAGCACCTTAGAAATAAGAACAATGGTGCCTTCAGGTTACATTCAACCCCTGGAGTGGTGGGCACATCTTCCTGTGTGGCTCTTTTTAATACCATTATGGCTTTGATTTACATAACTACAGATCTGTATCTTATTTTTTCAGACTTAAAAAAAGAAATCATTTTTTTTTCTTCTTTTCCAAATGAGAGGAGGGGAGATAGAGAGACAGACTCCTGCATGTGCCCCAACCAAGATTCACCAGGCAACTGTGGGTCTGATGCTCTGCCCTTCTGGGACCATGCTCACAACCCAGCTATTTTTAGTGGCAGAGGCTCCATGGAGCCTTCTTCAGTGCCAGGGGTCAATGTGCTCAAACCAACTGAGCCATGGCTGTTGGAGGAGAAGAGAGAGAGCGAGAGAGAAAAAGAAAGAGAGAAAGGGTAGAAGAGGGAAGCAGATGGTCGCTTCTGTGTGCTTTGACTGGAATTGAACTTGGGACATCCACATGCCAGGCAGATGCTCTACCCCTGAGCCAATGGGCCAGGGCCTACATTCTTAATCAAAGAGGTGCACACACCATCAAATTGAGGCTACCCAAGGATGGACAAAGAAATATGTTTAACATGAGTACAGGAGAAATCAGTAGCAGAATGTGTCACAAAATGCATGGTTTCAGGTATCCCAGGGACATTTCAATGAAAGTGCAAAAGCTACAATTCAGAGAAGTAACTGAGATTGGAAAATAGAATTTGGTCAGCTACCAGGAGTCATTTGATGGTTGTTAGATTAAGAGGCAGCTTGTTATGCTAGGTTTAGCAATTCCTTTTTACCTACAGGCATTCTTATTTGATTATACCAGTGTAGAGTGGTATTCACCTGTCATGTCTGAAAAGTACCTCTTGGTATTTGAAATAAAAAATTACTTTTTTCAAACTCATTTTGAAAGAGTTGTGGTCAAACTTTATTTCTCCCTAACATTTAAGTCTTACAAATCAATCATCTCTAATAATGAGAGCATTCTTAATTGTTGCTGATCTGCCCTGACCTGTTGGCTCTGTGGATGGAGCATCAGACCAGCATGTGGACATCCCAGGTTTAATTCCCAGTCAGGGAACACATGAGAAGCAACTATCTGCTTCTCTTCCCATCCCTCTCCCCCTTACCTCCCTCTTCCCATTCTGCAGCCAGTGGCTTGATTGGTCCCAGCATTAGCCCCAGACAGGGTTTACCAGTTGGACCTGCTCAGGGCACATGCAGGAGTCTGTCTATCTCCTCTAGTCTCACATTAAAATAAATAAATAAATAAATAAATAAATAAATAAATAAATAAATAAATAGTCTACAGGTCAGATGTAATATGGATCTAAGTGCCACAGGTTTTGAAAAACAATCAGGAACAATTGGAGTCATTTTATAAAGAACTGTGCTAAAAATCAAATTTCCCAGTAGTGGTCCCCCAAACTAACATGGATTCTTTATCAGTGCTTCTTGACCTCCTCCCATAGAACTGTAGGTGTAGATGCCTGTGGTAAACTGAAATGTTTTGCATTGGCTGTACTATTCATTTATATGACAGAATCAAGTGGATCAACAAATTTACTTCAGAACCTGTATTTATGTGAAAAATTCCTCAAATTTTCTCTACGTAGTATGGATAACACTGATTTGTCTTTTAAAATAACTACCAATATAATGAATAACATGAAATTCTCAATTTTTCTACTACCACCCAATCAATATCCTTTTATAAGTATATGATTTGGGTACAAAACTAATTTATGATTTAGTAAATCTGACAAAATTGTAGTGAAGTTGATATAAATCTAGCATCTGTTGAGGCAGGTGGCAGTAGACATTTGAGACACATGTTGTCTTCTCCTGACTTGAATACAGGGGGAGGAAAAATAGGTTTGCTGTGCAATTGTGATATTCTTTTGAGTTAATAAAGCTATTGTAATAATTATAACCTATATATATATTAATATGGACAACTATAAACCTAGTTTTGCCAAGCCTTGTATATATAAAGAATGTTTATATGCATAGTGAGGAGCCTTAAGTAAAATCTCCAGTTCATGTAGTTAATGTCCTAATTTTCTTTATAAAAATGGTGTGACCAATACATATGAAGAGATATTGCCTTGGAGTAGATATCTCGATTCTAGGAATAACAGAAACAAATTATATGATTGCCTTTCATTCTTGCATGCAAAAGCATGCTTACTTAATATTTATTTATAAAGTTATTTATGAAGTGCCTATCAATTTTTAGGCATTTTGCTAAGTGCAGTAAGCAATACATATGAAATGATTCCAACTATCAAGGAGCTTATAGTTTAGAAATAAGATCATAAGTTTCCTTGGCAATTACAATACAATGATATTGGATTGGGGTACACGTTAGGCGTAATGACAACTGTACCTAATCTGCATTGGGAAGGGATGAGTAAGGGAAGCTAATGGGGGAGGAGCTAAATCATGAAAAACTGATAGGGGTCATCTACAGAAAGAAAGGGTTGTGTGGAAGGTGGTGTATCAGGGAGAAGAGATCATATCTACCAAAGCAAAAGTTGAGAAAAAGTAGGGTACACCGGAAAAATCTAAAAGTTACTGATTGGAAAAGCAGATGTGGTAGTAGTGAAGTGTCAGGAGTCAGGATTGAGGGGGATCTAAAATCCTATCTTTTATGTGCATGCCTTTTCAATTTGAACTTTATCATGAGAGCAACAGAAAGTGAGGAAAGCCTTCAATCTGCAGCACAACATAATTAAAATTATATTTTGGGGATACCATTTATAACAAAGTAAAGAGGAAATTGAGGGCCAGCAGTTGAGAGGCTGGTGTAGTAATCCTAACGAGAAAGAAGGCAACATCCATGAGGATGGAAAAGTGGAAGACTGGAAACTCTTAAGGACTAAGTGTCAACTAGACTTGAAAACCTATTTTATACACATGCTGAAGGAGAGGAAGAATCAAGGATGACATCCAGGTCTCTCACTTAATTGGCCAGGGGACTTAATATGATATCACATGAGAAAAGACTCAAATTTGAGGAAATAATGGTTTGGTTTATATATGTTGATTTTCAAGATACCTGTGGAATCTTCAACAGAAGATATTATCAGACTCCTCACTGATGATGATGACAGTAATGATCATGATTTATAGTTCACACGTAAAAAGATGTTAGTAATCAGATATAGTGGTTTATTTTCATAGTTATGTTTCTCTTTACTTCTTGGATTAGATAAGGATAAGGGAGTCTTTGGCTGATTTATAGCTTGTTATAAAATTTATAGAATACACTTTATAGTGGACCATTATGTTCTTTGGTAATGATTTTTTTCTCAAAAATCTTGACAGCAGTGACAAATTTAGGAAAACTTAACTTCTTGCTTGCTATGTTCAGTAAGTGTGACGGGTTGAATGTTATTTCCTTAAGTTAAGAAACCTGTAATGTTAAGCCCTGGCCGGTTGGCTCAGCAGTAGAGCGTCGGCCTAGCGTGCGGAGGACCCGGGTTCGATTCCCGGCCAGGGCACACAGGAGAAGCGCCCATCTGCTTTTCCACCCTTCCTCCTCTCTTTCTTCTCTATCTTTCTCTTCCCTTTACACGGTCAAGGCTCCATGAGAGCAAAGTTGGCCTGGGCACTGAGGATGGCTTCATGGACTCCACCTTAGGTATTAGAATGGCTCTGGTTCCAGTGGAGCATCACCCCCTGGTGGGCATGCCGGGTGAATCCTGGGCACATGCGGGAGTCTGTCTCTCTGCCGCCCCCCGCTTCTCACTGTGGAAACACACACACACACACACACACACACACACACACACACACACATGGAAAAATGAGTAACTGCTGTAAGAAACTTGGGAAGACTTAATTAAGAAAGCAGTATGTGAATATAACCTTGGGGAATTTTTAAAGATAAATGTTTGGATGAACAGCAATTGTAAGAACATAAACAGAGATACCAAGGTTGAAAAGTATGTTTATGCAGTAGTCAGAGTCTTATAAAACATAAATTATATTGACCCCTTTCTATAAAAAAAATAAAACAACAAAACAAAAACAGATATAAGACAGTTTTCTGAATCACTAGATAGCCAAGTTTTTCAGGTTTCTCTGCATCTTTAGACATAAAATTTTATTTCTAATTTTAGATGAATAGAGACAAAACCTCAAATCTAATGAAACAAATTAAGCTTTCCCTTAAATTAAGTTTCCTGTAGCCAGGGCTTCTTAATTGTTTGAAGACCATTAACAAAGATGCCCATGAGAATGTTTGTTCCAAATTAGCCTTTGTCACATTGCATGTTCACAACACAGCTTCCAACAATACCAATGGAGTCAACACAACTCCATTTATGAAACTCCAACTATTGTTGTCTTGAGACAAATAATCATGTGCCAACAAATGTGGTAAAAAAAATCATGTAAGATAATGTATATTAAGATCTCTTTACTAATAATACTAAATGATAATCAAAGTTGACTTCCAGATTTAGGTTTTTATTTTTTTGAATTGAATTGAAAATATTGCACTGCTTAGAGATATTTTGCCCAAACACTTGTGAATAAGATTCTCCTTCTAATTCCCATAGTTATATAGAAAAACTAAGTCCACTAGAATCTATACAATGCAAGCAGCCCAGACAGCTTGTGGACTCTATATTGATGTACTGTAAAATAAATACACCTGAGTGACGTCACGGAAATGGCGCCGTGAGCAGCGCGTCCGACAGATCTCCCCAAAATCACAACAAATTTATCAACTAGAAACAGGAAAATTTATCTTTGGAGCATTACGGAGTTCCACACAAACTGAAAGCAAAAGGACTGTTATCACTTGAATCTGAGAGACGAGGGTGTGGAGGAAGCTACCGCAGGGACGTTCATTCAAGCCGCGAGGAAGTGCGCCTGTGGTAAGTCATCCCGCACTCGGGAGCCGCGAGCCGCCACCGCCAGCCTAAGTCATCCCGCACTCGGGAGCCGCGAACCGCCGCCGCGAGCCGCCGCAAGCAGCGCCCGGGTCGGTTGCAGAGCGAGCACCGCCCACACTCTGGAGCGGCGAGCAGCCGCTGGCGCGCGCCCGGTCTGGTTGCAGACCGAGCATTGCAGAACGAGCACCGCTAACGTTCCCAGCGGCCCGCGCACGGGGAGCGGGAGAGGCCCCAGGGCGGTATTCCCTACTTGGGAGATTCTCTCCGTGGGCGGGGCACCTCACCCAGCCATTCAAGCTAACAATCAAGCGTTGGGGGAGGGGCGTGCGCAGGCAGCCTGAAATACCTTCGGGAGCACAGCTGTGACCCAATTACTAAAATTAACTTAACCTGTGAAATCTGCGCACCCTCGGTTCTAATTGATAAGATCTCTCTCAGTTCACCGACCCAAGACAAGAGGCGTGATATTTTTTAGTGCCTCTCGCTAAAGGGGTGGGGGCAACTTCTGATTGATAGAGCCTCCATATTCAGGGATAAACGCTAACAAGAAGGACTTGGCAGATAATAAGATCTATACCACACTAGTCGCAAGCAGAGACTAGTGCCTCTTCTTACCAGCCAAAACAGGCTACAAAGTGTGGAAAGCCTGGGTTGAGAGGTCCAACTGAATGCTAGGCGCTGAACAGTCACCTTGACAACAATTGACTCCCACCCCCGCCTGATTACACTGGAGGCCCTGACTGCCAGAGCCCTTCCCAAAGCCTTGCACTGAGTGGGGATAGAGTGGGGATTTCCCAGCTCTTTGAGCCTCTTACTCCCCAGGCAGAAGCAGTGGCAGCCTTATAGCTGGATCACCAGGCTGCTAATTCAGGAAGGGGGGACTAGGAGAGAGAATCCACGAAAGCAAACTCTCTCATCGTTGGACCCTGCAAACGCCAACAAGCCTTGACTACCAGCAAGACTAAAGCCAATTATATGACATTGCCATAGAATCCCATCAACTGCAAATCCCTACCTAAATGTGACACAGGGGCAGAGCCTGGGGTACAGAGTCACCGACCAGGAAGAGGGAGAGAAAAGAAAAAGGAAGAAGTTAACATCTCAAAATCAAGAAAAATCCACAGACTTTACAACTTGTTCCACTAATTTTTTTTTTTGTTGTTGTTGTTGTTGTTTGTTTCTTCTATCTTATTGCCTTTATTTCCTCCACCTCGGTCCTTCTATTCTCTGCCCATCTTATGCTTCCCTTTTCTTGAACTACACTACCCATAAGTGTTACATTTTATTTCTCTTCTTCATCCTCACCCTCCTTTGGAGTTATACTCCAGGACACTTAACTCTCACTCTCTACTCTTTTGTTTTTTTTTTTTGTTTGTTTTTTGTTTTTTTTTTGCTTTATTTTGTTTTTTTCTCTTCCTTTTTTATTTCTTCCTTCGTTTTTCTCTTTTTCTTATTCTTTCCTTTCTATTCGTTTTTTCTTTTCTCGTTTTACTTTCCTCCCATTTAATCCTCAATCACGAACAAATTAGTTAATTTGGGACTCAAGGTTTTTTTTGGCTTTATTTTTCTTTTTCGCTTTTGTTTTTGTTTTTTTCTTGTTAGTTTATTTTTGTGGCATTTTGGGTCCTCCCAACCCAAGGTCTCCATTGTATTTGGTCTTCGCTCCACTTAATACAACAGATTTTTACTTATTATTTTTATTTTTTTCTTCTTTATTATTCCTTTTTTTGTCCTTTTTTCTGGTTCCCTCTTATCCCTCTCATTATATCTCTTAGTTGACCATCACCCACAGGCAGATCAACTTATGCTTGTCTAAGATTTTCTTCCTTTTTTTTTTTTTTTTTTTGCATTTAGTAGGTCCCTACTCCCCTTTTTTTTTGCCCCTTGAACTCTTCACCGCAAACCAGGCCCTCCATTATAGGCACGATATTTCCCTGAGGAGGGGAGAGGAGGGAAGGAGAAGAAAGAAAAAAAAGGGGAAAATAATAAATTATTACTGCTTTTTTTTGTGGGGTGTTTTACCCTTTGGTTTTTTTTTGTTTTTTTTGTTTTTTTTTTTACTTTTTACTCTTTATTAATTCTAATTAGTGCTATCAACAAGACCACCCTCAGATGCCAATAAGAAAGAGGAAATTGAATATTATGGATACAAAAGAAAGAGAGGTAACACAAATAGATGTGGAAAAATCTATGGAGAAAAGACTTAACATATTGGAAGCCTTGGAGCTAAATGACAGAGAATTTAAAATAGAAATCTTAAAAATACTCAGAGATATACAAGAAAACACAGAAAGGCAATATAGGGAGATCAGAAAACAACTCAATGAACACAAAGAATATATTACCAAGGAAATTGAAACTATAAAAACAAATCAAACAGAGATGAAAAACTCAATTCACGAGCTGAAAAACGAGGTAACAAGCTTAGCTAGCAGAACAACCCAGATTGAAGATAGGATTAGTGGAATAGAAGACAAACAACTTGAGGCACAACAGAGAGAAGAAGAAAGAGACTCAAAAATAATAAAAAACGAGAAAGCCCTACAGGAATTATCTGACTCCATCAGAAAGAATAACATAAGAATAATAGGTATATCAGAGGGAGAAGAGAAAGAAAATGGAATGGAGAATATACTCAAACAAATAATAGACGAGAACTTCCCAAGCCTGTGGAAAGAACTAAAGCCTCAAATTCAAGAAGCAAACAGAACACCAAGTTTTCTTAACCCCAACAAACCCACTCCAAGGCACATCATAATAAAGATGACACAAACCAATGACAAAGAAAAAATTCTCAAGGCAGCCAGGGAAAAGAAGAGTACAACATATAAAGGAAGGCCTATTAGATTATCATCAGATTTCTCAGCAGAAACTCTACAAGCTAGAAGAGAGTGGACCCCAATATTTAAAGCCCTGAAAGAGAGGAACTTTCAGCCAAGAATACTATACCCATCAAAGCTATCCTTCAAGTATGAAGGAGATATAAAAACATTCACAGATACAGAAAAGATGAGAGAATTTATCAACAGAAAGCCCCCACTCCAGGAAATACTAAAGGGGGTTTTCCAACCAGATTCAAAGAACAAAAGAAAACAACACCACAAGTAACAGCTCCACCAAGAACACAATAAAACCAAACTTAAACTGTGACAACAAAGGGAAAAAAAGGGGGGGAGAGAATGGAGATTAACAGTAGCAAAGGACGATGAAGTGCAGAAATACTTATAAGATAGGGTACTACAATGAATATGGTAGGTACCCTTTTCATTACTTAATGGTAACCACCCTAGAAAAAACCACCACAAAAACACATGACTTAAAAAAGGTAGCAACAGAGGAAAGAAGTATGGAACACAAACAAACAGAAACAAATGATAGAAAAACAAAAGAGAAGAATCAAACTAGATACAAAACTAACAGAAAGCAATTTATAAAATGGCAGTAGGGAACCCACAAGTGTCAATAATTACACTAAATGTAAATGGATTAAACTCTCCAATAAAAAGACACAGAGTAGCAGAATGGATTAAAAAAGAAAATCCAACTATATGCTGCCTACAAGAAACACATCTAAGCAACAAGGATAAAAACAAATTCAAAGTGAAAGGCTGGAAAACAATACTCCAAGCAAACAACACCCAAAAAAAAGCAGGTGTAGCAATACTCATATCTGATAATGCTGACTACAAGACAGAAAAAGTACTCAGAGACAAAAATGGTCACTTCATAATGATTAAGGGGACACTGAATCAAGAAGACATAACAATCCTTAATATATATGCACCAAACCAAGGAGCACCAAAATATATAAGACAGCTACTTATTGACCTTAAAACAAAAACTAACAAAAATACAATCATACTTGGAGACCTCAATACTCCGCTGACGACTCTAGATCGGTCATCCAAGCAGAGAATCAATAAAGATATAGTGGCCTTAAACAAAATACTAGAACACCTGGATATGATAGACATCTACAGGACACTTCATCCCAAAGCGACAGAGTATACATTTTTCTCTGGTGTACATGGAACATTCTCAAGAATTGACCATATGTTGGGCCACAAAGACAATATCAGCAAATTTAGAAAAATTGAAATTGTACCAAACATATTTTCTGATCATAAAGCCTTGAAACTAGAATTCAACTGCAAAAAAGAGGGGGAAAAACCCACAAAAATGTGGAAACTAAACAACATACTTCTAAAAAATGAATGGGTCAAAGAAGAAATAAGCGCAGAGATCAAAAGATACATACAGACAAATGAAAATGAAAATACGACATATCAGAATCTCTGGGATGCAGCAAAAGCAGTAATAAGAGGAAAGTTCATATCACTTCAGGCCTATATGAACAAACAAGAGAGAGCCGATGTAAACCACTTAACTTCACACCTTAAGGAACTAGAAAAAAAAGAAAAAAGACAACCCAAAACCAGCCGAAGAAAGGAGATAATAAAAATCAGAGCAGAAATAAATGAAATAGAGAACAGAAAAACTATAGAAAAAATCAATAAAACAAGGAGCTGGTTCTTTGAAAAGATCAACAAAATTGACAAACCCTTGGCAAGACTCACCAAGGAAAAAAGGCACAGGACTCAAATAAATAAAATCCAAAATGAAAGAGGAGAGATCACCACAGACATCATAGATATACAAAGAATTATTGTAGAATACTATGAAGAATTATATGCCACCAAATACAACAATCTAGAAGAAATGGATAAATTCCTAGAACAATACAACCTTCCTAGACTGAGTCATGAAGAAGCAGAAAGCCTAAACAGACCAATCAGCAGGGAGGAAATAGAAAAAACTATTAAAAACCTCCCCAAAAATAAAAGTCCAGGCCCAGACGGTTATACTAGTGAATTCTATCAAACATTCAAAGAAGACTTGGTTCCTATTCTACTCAAAGTCTTCCAAAAAATTGAAGAAGAAGCAATACTTCCAAACACATTTTATGAGGCCAACATAACCCTCATACCAAAACCTGGCAAGGATGGCACAAAGAAAGAAAACTACAGACCAATATCTCTAATGAATACAGATGCTAAAATTCTAAACAAAATACTGGCAAACTGAATACAGCAACATATTAAAAAAATAATACATCATGATCAAGTGGGATTCATCCCAGAATCTCAAGGATGGTTCAACATACGCAAAACGGTTAACGTAATACACCATATCAACAAAACAAAGAACAAAAACCACATGATCTTATCAATAGATACAGAAAAGGCTTTTGATAAAATACAACACAATTTTATGTTTAAGACTCTCAACAAAATGGGTATAGAAGGAAAATATCTCAACATGATAAAGGCCATATATGATAAACCATCAGCCAACATCATTTTAAACGGCATAAAACTGAGGACTTTCTACCTTAAATCAGGAACAAGACAGGGTTGTCCACTCTCTCCACTCTTATTTAACGTGGTGCTAGAAGTTCTGGCCAGAGCAATCAGACAAGACAAAGAAATAAAAGGCATCCATATTGGAAAAGAAGAAGTAAAGGTATCACTTTTTGCTGATGATATGATCCTATACATCGAAAACCCGAAGGACTCCACAAAAAGATTATTAGAAACAATAAACCAATACAGTAAGGTCGCAGGATACAAAATTAACATACAGAAGTCCATAGCCTTTCTCTATGCCAACAATGAAATATTAGAAAACAAACTCAAAAAAATAATCCCCTTCACGATTGCAACAAAAAAAATAAAATACCTAGGAATAAACATAACAAAGAATGTAAAAGACCTATATAATGAAAATTACAAAGCATTGTTAAGGGAAATCGAAAAAGATACAATGAGATGGAAAAATATTCCTTGTTCTTGGATAGGAAGAATAAATATAATCAAAATGGCCATATTACCCAAAGCAATATACAAATTTAATGCAATTCCCATCAAAATCCCTATGAGATTTTTTAAAGAAATGGAACAAAAAAATCATCAGATTTATATGGAACTATAAAAAACCCCGAATAGCCAAAACAATCCTAAGGAAAAAGAATGAAGCTGGGGGCATTACAATACCTGACTTTAAACTATATTATAGGGCCACAATAATCAAAACAGCATGGTATTGGCAGAAAAATAGACACTCAGACCAATGGAACAGAATAGAAAGCCCAGAAATAAAACCACATATATATAGTCAAATAATCTTTGATAAAGGGGCCAACAACACACAATGGAGAAAAGAAAGCCTCTTCAACAAATGGTGTTGGGAAAACTGGAAAGCCACATGCAAAAGAATGAAACTCGACTACAGCCTGTCCCCGTGTACTAAAATTAATTCAAAATGGATCAAAGACCAAAATATAAGACCTGAAACAATAAAGTACATAGAAGAAGACATAGGTACTAAACTCATGGACCTGGGTTTTAAAGAACATTTTATGAACTTGACTCCAATGGCAAGAGAAGTGAAGGCAAAGATAAATGAATGGGACTACATCAGAATAAAAAGTTTTTGCTCAGCAAGAGAAACTGATATAAAAATAAACAGACAGCCAACTAAATGGGAAATGATATTTTCAAACAACAGCTCAGATAAGGGCCTAATTTCCAAAATTTACAAAGAACTCATAAAACTCAACAACAAACAAACAAACAATCCAATAAAAAAATGGGAAGAAGACATGAATAGACACTTCTCCCAGGAAGAGATACAATGGCCAACAGATATATGAAAAGATGCTCAGCTTCATTAGTTATTAGGGAAATGCAAATCAAAACTACAATGAGATACCACCTCACCCCTGTTAGATTAGCTATTATCAACAAGACGGGTAATAGCAAATGTTGGAGAGGCTGTGGAGAAAAAGGAACCCTCATTCACTGTTGGTGGGACTGTAAAGTAGTACAACCATTATGGAGGAAAGTATGGTGGTTCCTCAAAAAACTGCAAATAGAACTACCTTATGACCCAGCAATCCCTCTACTGGGTATATACCCCAAAACCTCAGAAACATTGATACGTGAAGACACATGTAGCCCCATGTTCATTGCAGCACTGTTCACAGTGGCCAAGACATGGAAACAACCAAAAAGCCCTTCAATAGAAGACTGGATAAAGAAGATGTGGCACATATACACTATGGAATACTACTCAGCCATAAGAAATGATGACATCAGATCATTTACAGCAAAATGGTGGGATCTTGATAACATTATAAGGAGTGAAATAAGTAAATCAGAAAAAAACAAGAACTACATGATTCCATACATTGGTGGAACATAAAAATGAGACTAAGAGACATGGACAAGTGTGTGGTGGTTACCAGGGTTGGGGGGAGGGAGAACAGGGGGAGAGTTAGGGGGAGGGGGAGGGGCACAGAGAACTAGATAGAGGGTGGCGAAGGACAATCTGACTTTGGGCGAGGGGTATGCAACATAATTTAATGACAAGGTAACCTAGACATGTTTTCTTTGAATATATGTACCCTGATTTATTAATGTCATCCCATTACCATTAATAAAAAATTATTTAAAAAAAAAATAAATAAATAAATACACCTTTGTTTCAAGAGGTACTGTCTGTTGCAGAATTTACATCCTGGGATCATAACTTTGAAATACATTCATGGATCTGAACCTCCATTTCTTAAGCAGAGAATTGCATTTCTAAGTGGAGCTATAAATATTCTGAAGTGTTCAATTCTTGTTGCCATGGACTTTTTGTCAAGAAGATATTCCTTACCCAATGGCATATAATGGTGTAGTCTCTTTTTGAACTATTATATATATTAAACATGATTAAGAAAAAATTAACATAACTAGTTTATTTATGAAATTCATAGCTCAAAATATTTAACAAATTTACAAAATTATGGTCAAAAATGGAATAACACTGTGATATAATCAGAGTTTCCTCAGAAGAAATTTGATTCTAATTTTAACTGACAGATCACGAATCACTGATTCTTGGTATTGGTGAGGAATGTGCTTTCAGTAAATTTCAGGTTGTTTAAACATCATAGTCTTATGTAAAAGATAGTGGGTGCTATTAACTTAGAACCACATACACCACTAGTATCAGAGAACAGCTATATTTAAGGACTCTTATCTAGTTTGCTTCCAGAAAGAACAAAGGCTTCTCAGCATATGAACCTAGGAAAGAGGGTCTACATGTCTTTTCAATAATAAAAGAATACTTTTCAAGGGACAAATAAGGACTCAGCAATTCCTTTTCTGGGTACTTATCCGAAGAAACCCAAAACACTAAATCAAAAAGACATAATGTGTCCGTATGTTCACTGCAGCATTATTTACAATAGCCAAGATATAGATGCAATCTAAGTGTCCATCAATAGATAAATAAATTAAGAAGTGGCACATATACACAATAAAATATTAATCAGCCATAAAAAATAATGAAACTTTGCCATATGCAACGACATGAATGGTCCTAGAGGATACTGTGATGATTAAAAGAAGTCAGAGAAAGATGAATGACAATATGATATCACTTATACATGGAATCTAAAAATCAAAATAAACAAATAGGCAGAACAGAAACAAACTCATAGATACAGAGAATATTTTGACAGTTGTCAGATGGGAAGGGTATTGGGGAGATGGCTGAAAAAGTTGAAGGGATTAAGTACAAACTGGTGGTTATAAAATAGTCATGGGGTTGTAAAGTATAGAATAGGGAGTAGAGTCAATAATATCTTAATAACTATATATAGTGTCAGATAGGTACTAGATTTATTGGGGTGATCACTTTATAAAAATATAAATGTCTAATTCCTGCATCGTACACCTGAAACTGATATAATATTGTACATCAATTGTAATTTAAAAATAAAAATATTAATTTTTTGAAGCAAAAGAAAGAGACAGACAGGAAGGGAGAGAGTTGAGAAGCATCAATTTTTTGTTGTGGCATCTTAGTTGTTAATTAATTGCTTTCTCATATGTGCCTTGATGGGGGGAGGTCAAGCAGAGCTAGTGACCCCTTGCTCAAGCCAGCTTCAAGCCAGCGACCTTTGGGCTCAAGCCAGTGACCATGGGGCCATTTCTATGACCCCACACTCAAGCCAGTGACCCTGCGGCTCAAGTTGGCTGAGCTCGCACTCAAGCCAGCGACCTCAGGGTTTCAAACCTGGCTCCTCAGCATCCCAGGCTAATGTGCTAGCTACTGTGCCACTGCCTGGTCAGGTTAATTTTTTTTTAAATAAAAAAATGTCTGGCATAAAAACAGCCCTGTATATTTTTACAAAGTATTGTACAATATTTATTAATCTCTTATTTAATAATAATACAAGATGGTGGGGCAGGAATTACCATTAACTCTTTACATTAAAAAAATAATAAAAAGAGTTGAGTGAGATAAAATGATTCACCCTGGGACTAATTACTAGTAAACCATATTACTGGTATTAGAGTATGCAATACTTTCTTTTTTAAAAACATATATCCTCAGCTTTTGTGTTCTCTTAGAACTAAGCCTACACCTGATACTGTTTGGAGTTTGCCAAGGGCTCTGGAACCCCTTTTCCTGTGTGCACAGAGAGCTAGAAATGTTGAGGTGAGGGTTCACTGTTACTGCATAGGGCAAGGAGTCCAGCCCAGTTCCCTCACTTAAGTTAGGACAGAATTCCCGTGGAGTCAGATTAATGCTAGGTCATTTTCTGTAATCAAAATCTTGTTTGGCTTTTTTAACTTTCTTGTCCCTTTTCCCTTTGTCCCTATTGTTTATTCTTGGGAACACTTCTTTAACCAATTACTTGGACAGAAATCTTCATCTCAAAGTTGGTTTTTCTAGAACCCAGGCTACAAAATTAAGGAATAGAGACTTTGAATATCCATTTTCAGGGCAGATATAAATGAAGAAGATCAAAATCAAACCTAACTGAAGCATTGTTTGTTTTTGTTGTTGTTGTTGTTCTTTGCACCTAACTTATGACTAGAGACTCAAACAACTGTGTTGAAGTTTTTTACTTTGCCATAAATTTATTTAACCTCTTTGAGTCTGTTTTTTAATCTGTAAACTGAGAGATAATAATAGCAACTGCTCAAACTGTTGTATATAGGTATGATGATGATCACATAAATTAATAGAGAAATATTATATAAACTTTAGAATGCTCAAACAGTTGTTCCCAAAATATAAAAATAAAATGTAGATTCCCAAGTTCCACAGACCCTACCCTCAACCCCATAGATTCTTACAAGTACAGAGGAGAGCCTGACCAGGTGGTGGCACAGTGGATAGAGTATCCACCTGAGATTCAGAGGACCCAGGTTTGAAACCCCTAGGTCTCTGGCTTGAACGCGGGATCATCGGTTTGAGCGCAGGGTTGTGCTTTGAGCGTGGGATCATAGGCATGACCCCATGGTCACTGGCTTGAAGCCCAAGGTTCCTGGCTTGAACCCAGGGTTGCTGGCTTGAGCAAGGGTCACTCGGTCTGCTGTAGTCTCCTGGTCAAGGCACATATGAGAAAGAAAGGCACATATGAACAACTAAGGTGCTGCAACAAAAAATTGATGCTTCTCATCTTTCTCCCTTCCTGTCTGTCTGTCCCTGTCTCTCACTCTCTCACTGTCTCCCTGTCTCTGTCAAAAAAAAAGTAGAGAGAAGTGAATGAATTTGCATTTTTAACAAGTACTGAAGGTGTGTCCCAGTTATACAGTTTGAGAAACAAACTGTACAAGATGAGTTGATACCATCATCTACACAGAATAGTCCTCATTTCCTTCTGACTTTTATGTATAAAATCTAGTATTTTGTTACTCTGTTCTTTATATTATTAATTCACTGATTTCCTCTATTATTATATTTTCTCTACTTTTTAACTGACACTAGCAAAATTTTTATGATATACCCAAAGCAAGCAGAACAAAAAATAAATGCAACAGAAAGACTAAGCAGGCACATGAGAATACACTTGAAAGTGACTGTAAGGTAATTTTAAAAATGAGTTTTGAGTAATTTTTTATACACTATGCTCATTAATTGATATTGAAAAGTTTAGTGAAAACATTCACTGTGGCAGTTTAAAAAATGAATTCAGCTAAAGCACTCATTAAGTCATGAATATTATTAGTCACACAAGAGTTACATAAGAAACATGCAAAGTATGAGGTAATTCTAATTCCTAAATTGGGATATTGTGCAACTATTATAGTTCAAGTTCAAGTAATGTATTATAACCCAGGGATAACCAACTATACTACATGACTATCACTGCGAACTTATTCTTCTTATCTTTATCTATGTGAAAGAGAAGTAGATTTCTGTTTAGTTGATTTCAATTCTATATATCAAAATATTATCTAAAATGTTTTAAGTGTCTAAAATAGAGCTTGACTTTCTTTGAAAATATTTGGGGTGTAGCCCTGAAAATTTAATGAAGTTTATTTTTTATTACTCTAAGTCAATCAATAGCCTCTCATTGTAATTTTTATATTACAAAAATTTCTGGTAATTTATCTCAACATCACTTATGGCTAGATAGAAGACACTCAGTCAAACAAATTCTTCTCAGGCTTTGCTGAGCTGAGACCTGCTGGTTTATATACAAATTTTGTATTTAAGAGGCATTTAAATATTTTGAAATATACACAGGTATCTTAGTTTGGAAATCTTTCTCAGCTTCTGGGTACTGATTTACAGGGGACAACGCATATTTTTAGTTTCTGACATTTGTCTATCCCTTGAAAATTCTTGTTCTTTAAGTGGAACAAGAACTTCACTTTGATGTAATTGAAAAAATACATTCTTTACTATAATTTTATGATAGTTGCTGAAAAACTTCACTTAAAATAAAAATATATTGTTTTCTTACTCAACTCTATTCCACTTAGAGAGGGGAAAATGCTTTCAATTCCCCCGAGTGCGAGCCCTGGCGCTCTGGATGTGCTTGGTAATTATTACTGCAGGCGGCTGGAATCTGTATCAAATGCCAGTGCTCTCCAAAATCGCTTTTTTTTTTTTAATAATTTTATTTTTTTAATGGGGTGACATCATTAAATCAGGATACATATATTCAAAGATAACAAGTCCAGGTTATCTTGTCGTTCAATTATGTTGCATACCCACCACCCAAAGTCAGATTGTCCTCTGTCACCTTCTATCTTGTTTTCTTTGTGCCCCTCCCCACCCCCTATCCCTCTCCCATTCCCCCCTCCCCCCCGTAACCACCACACTCTTATCAATGTCTCTTAGTTTCACTTTTATGTCCCACCTACGTATGGAATAATACAGTTCCTGTTTTTTTCTGATTTACTTATTTCGCTTCGTATCATGTTATCAAGATCCCACCATTTTGCTGTAAATGTTCCGATGTCATCATTTCTTATGGCTGAGTAGTATTCCATAATGTATATGTGCCACATCTTCTTTATCCAGTCATCTATTGATGGGCTTTTTGGTTGTTTTCATGTCCTGGCCACTGTGAACAATGCTGCAATAAACATGGGGCTGCATGTGTCTTTACGTATCAATGTTTCTGAGTTTTTGGGATATATACCCAGTAGAGGGATTGCTGGGTCATAAGGTAGTTCTATTTTCAGTTTTTTGAGGAACCACCATACTTTCTTCCATAATGGTTGTACTACTTTACATTCCCACCAACAGTGTATGAGGGTTCCTTTTTCTCCACAGCCTCTCCAACATTTGCTATTACCTGACTTGCTAATAACAGCTAATCGAACAGGTGTGAGGTGGTATCTCATTGCCGTTTTGATTTGCATTTCTCTAATAGCTAAAGAAGATGAGCATCTTTTCATATATCTGTTGGCCATCAAAATCGCTTTTTGAAAGACAAACACTGTTGATTTAACTGCTTATTGTTGGTTTTTCACGGCTTTTGTCAAGTTTTGTAATTTCTCAGTCACATTTTAAGAGCAAACTGATGTTCATTTGTCCTAGATTTCTCCCATATATATTTCAGAGACAAGTAGTTTGATATATTTTAAAAACTAAAATATTTTTCTACTTCTTGATTTCAAGTAATGGCTAGGACAATTTGGGAAGAAGGATTCAAACTTAACAAAAAAATTACTTCATTCACTGATAGCAAATTCTCTTACTTCCTCCCTTGATTTCTTTATACCCTGGGATGACTCTACTATTAGAAGAGTGTCAACAAATTTGCAGGCTAAACACCCACAATCTAGAAATGAGGTGGAAATTACTAAAATCTACTTTCCCATATCCAGAAGGAAGAGTGTGGGAGAAATACCTGGAATTACAGAGGTAGAAAATGATATACAATTTAACTTCTTACTCAATTGCAACTACTAGCTGTTGACACAATGGTTGCTTTTGCTGAAATTTGTCAGATTGAGATAATGGATTAATTGTATCCTAAAGAGAATGTTGCTTGTTTTAATACACAGGAAAACAATGCTGCTCAAGAACTGGTCCACTGTCTACAAACCAACTGACAGGTAAATGCCGTGCAAACCTCATTTTTCCTTTCTTTTCAATTATTAGATGTAGGAATAAGACAATCACAGAGACGACACTAGTCTTGTACCTTACACTTCATCTTGAATTGCCCTGCAATTCTGTTTATCAAAATTACAGAATAAAGTCCATATGTACTAAAGTTAAATCATGATTTTAGACTTAGTCACCTGGTCCATATCCTTCCAGTTGAAAAACCTAAGCATATCCAAGCTGATCTAGTTTAAAAACTTGGTGCTTCTTGGCAATATAATAGTACTTTTCTAATAGCTGGAGGATACATTGACTCTTTACTTTGGTTCCTTTATGCATGATATTAATGTTTTAAAATTATTCTGTTTTTTATTGGGGGGGTTGTTTGTTTGTTTTTTTAGACACATGCAGGATTGGATAAGAAGATGTGGTACATATATACAATGGAATACTACTCAGCCATAAGAAATGATGACATCGGATCATTTACAACAACATGGATGGACTTTGATAACATTATACTGAGTGAAATAAGTAAATCAGAAAAAACTAAGAACTATATGATTTCATCTAAAGTGGGACATAAAAATGATACTCAGGGACATGGACAAGAGTGTGGTGGTTACGGGCGGGGGTGAAGGAGGAGAGGGAGGGGTTGGGGGAAGGGAGGGGCATAAAGAAAACCAGTTAGAAGGTGACAGAAGACAATTTGACTTTGGGTGATGGGTATGCAACATAATCAAATGTCAAAATTATTCTGTTTATTATAAAATAAATATTTTTTTCAAAAGAAAGCATTATAATAATTTATTTGCAGAAATTAGAGTGATGATTTTTTAAAAATAATTTAGTTCTACATATTTTACTTTTCATAGAAAAGAGCACCAGAGTGAAATCAGGGAAACAGAAAGCCAGGCAGGAGAGCATGGTGACCAGGACTACAATGTGTACTGAAATGATTTTACTGAAGATACATATTAGAGTCAAGACAAATTGCTTTAGAATTTAATATAGGGGATGAAAAAAAATGATTTCTTGTTTGGGAATTGGAAAAGCTGAAGCAAAAAAAACCTTTGAAAGTTACATAAGATCTTTCAGATTGGTTTATTCCACCAAGTAAACTCAAGGTTCTTCAGCAAACTATGGACCATTTATTAACAAATGGTGTAGTCACAGTGTACGTCAGGGGTCCCCAAACTTTTTACACAGGGGGCCAGTTCACTGTCACTCAGACCATTGGAGGGCCGGACTATAAAAAAAACTATGAACAAATCCCTATGCACACTGCACATATCTTATTTTAAAGTAAAAAAACAAAACGGGAACAAATACAATATTTAAAATAAAGAACAAGTAAATTTAAATCAACAAACTGACCAGTATTTCAATGGGGACTATGCTCCTCTCACTGACCACCAATGAAAGAGGTGCCCCTTCCGGAAGTGCGGTGGGGGCCGGATAAATGGCCTCAGGGGGCCGCATGCGGCTCGAGGGCCGTAGTTTGGGGACCCCTGGTGTACATAGTAGGAAGCCCACTGATTGAAGCCTAGATTCATCTGTATGACCTTGGGGAAACCATCTAACTACTTACAACTCCACATGACCATCTTCTGATGGTCAAAAGAGATGATGCTTTAAAAAAATCTCATTTGATGGATGTTAAAGTTTTAATAGCTGCGCCTTTTAATTTTCTTGTGTGTTGCTCAGTAAAATATTGTATCCAAATAGGATACAATCCATAATCTTATAGTGTTAAATTGATTTTAATTATTCTAAATATTTTATTGGCAGTAATGATAATAAGATATATAATGTATGATATATAACATAATTATTATATATATTTATGTTAATTATATAATATTTATACACAAGTATATATGTGTGTCTATAAACCAAACCAAAAACAAAAAATGAGAAATCCAACTAAGCCATTCTTTTTAGACATAATTTTGCTGGAAAATTGAGCACCTGCTAATGCAGTAGTAAGGATAATATCGTTTTTTCAAACTTGTTTCTTCTTCTCAATGCTACATTGGTCAAGGAATGCCTAAGGCTTTATAGCTAATGCCTCTGGAGCAGATCAATTTTTGGATTTTTTTCTCTCTCTGGAGCCTGCCCAAGGAGCAAGGCAAAGGCCTCAGTTGAACAGCATTTTTCACATCAACCTGCTCATTCATTTGAATCAGTAGCACTATTTCAGTCTGACTCAAGAGAGTGAAAACAGTATGAGGCTTCTTGACTGATGTTTCCAGTTGATATTTTTCTGCTCTGTTTACCTCCTATTGCACCATGTTGGTGTCTCTTTTGTTACTTTCCACTGTGATTATAATATGCATATGTGTGTCATATATATTACATGTACACATACATACATATGTGCATATATGTGTGTGCATGTATATCAACTATAGCACATATATTGTCCTACAAATATATGTTGAAATGCTTCACCTTTCCCAACACTTTGTAAATTCTTTTTTCTGTAATAACCCAGCACTGGCTTTATACTGAAAGTCAAATTTGTTTCAGTTGGATGAAAGACTTAATCATTGTGTGGATAATTAGATAAATGGGCAAAACTCTAAATAGTTAAGAAAAGAGAATGTATCTGATATTTTCATAGCAGGCAGTTATGTAAAAGTCACTTTTCTTTAACCTCATGTTTAGAAGACTTTTTAACAGCATTCATATTTGTTTATTCATGGAATGAATATTTTAAAATAAATGCTATATTCAAGGTACTTTGCTAAATATTGGAAGTACAGTAGTAAAAATAACAACAGTTCTTGCTATCACACTGTCATCCTCCAAGATGTGTCTTGGATATCTGATTTTTTAAAATATGATTTTCAAAACTAGAATCCAAAAGGACATTTAGTTTGAGTGCTGTTTAAGGAAGTTCACCCTCATACCCCACCCCTAATCACTGTTCTTAAAGGTTATGGGCCTTAGCTTGATATTTACATAGTCACCTTGCAATTATAATATTCACTCATAAGTTTGAAGATTTTGCAGAGGCTGCCTTCTCTTCAAGAATACAAATAAAGATAGGGGACAGGGGGGATGCATTCGGGGGGAGCCTAGAATCTATGTAAACACAATTAATTAAATTTTAAAAATCACATAAAAAAGAATACAAATAAAGAAAAACTGTTTTTCTTCAAATGATAAAGGCATTACTATTTCCCTATAAAGTTGTAGAAGTAGCAGAAGAGTAAACAAAATCATTCCATTATCTCCTGTTCCATTAGATATCTCTGAGGAGTCGTATATTAGATAGAATAGGCTTTATTGGATAATTAGAAGAAATATCATCCACATTTTCCTGTAGAGCAATGAGGTCAGAATGGCTTAAAAATAACAAGGATTTACAACTTACATGAATAAATAAATAAATAACTTCACACATTTCCTCTAATAGACCATAAAATTAAAAGCTGTTTGTCAGGGATGGCAGGAAGGAGTTGGAGAACGGAGGAGGTTGTGTGTGGTAAGTAATTTATTGTAATCTTTTCTGGTCTAAAAATAGTTATGTGGACTGATGTGAATTTTTTTTTTTTTAATTTTTCTGAAGCTGGAAACGGGGAGGCAGTCAGACAGACTCCCGCATGCGCCCAACCGGGATCCACCCGGCATGCCCACCAGGGGGCGATGCTCTGCCCATCAGGTCGTCGCTCTGTCACGACCAAAGCCACTCTAGCGCCTGGGGCAGAGGCCAAGGAGCCATCCCCAGCGCCCGGGCCATCTTTTGCTCCAATGGAGCCTCAGCTGCGGGAGGGGAAGAGAGAGACAGAGAGGAAGGAGAGGGGGAGGGTGGAGAAGCAGATGGGCGCCTCTCCTGTGTGCCCTGGCCAGGAATTGAACCCGGGACTTCTGCACGCCAGGCCGACGCTCTACCACTGAGCCAACCGGCCAGGGCCACTGATGTGAATTTTACCTAAGATGTTTTTTATATTGATTTCAGAGAGAGAGAGAAGGGAAGGAAGAAGAGAGAGAGAAACACACATACATCAACTCACTATTTCACTTAGTCGTGTACTTATTGATTGCTTCTCTTAAGGGCCCAGACTGGGAGGTCAGACCCACAACCTCTGGCACACCAGGCCAACACTCTATCACTGAGCCAGTCGGCCAGGACCTATCTAAAATTTTTATTAAAGCTTCTGTTAACTCTCATTGTTTCAAAAACACAGTGTTGTAAACTAAACATTTTGAAAAAGTATATGTAAATTGAAAATTGAAGCAGAAAAAGACCAAAAGGACTATACAACCTGAAATCAAAGTGTGCGCAAATGGTAGACCATGAGGACAAATGATATGGAAAATATCTTGGAACCG
This sequence comes from Saccopteryx leptura, assembly GCF_036850995.1. Taxonomy (NCBI): domain Eukaryota; kingdom Metazoa; phylum Chordata; class Mammalia; order Chiroptera; family Emballonuridae; genus Saccopteryx; species Saccopteryx leptura. The sequence goes on from NC_089503.1 coordinate 138,285,501, forward strand.
GGGTTCAGAAAACGTGAATTTGTGTCCTGACTTAACCACTGGCTCGTTGGTTTTACTCTAACCACAGAAAATCTCTGAGCCTTTGTTACTTCACCTATTCATTGAAGTATTGCTGAGTATTACTGCAAGGATAAAAGGGATAAAGGGAATAACTGGATATAAACATATTTTGTGAACTTTATAAGATTAATAATTGTATATACCTTTAAGAAGTTTGGCACTAATGGTAAAGTGAGAGCTGCCACAAAAGCTCAAAGAATGAGAGCATTTTCTAGGATGTTGTTATGGGTTGAATTGTGTCCTCCCAAAATTCATACTCTGTAGTCTTCCTCATTACTTCAAAATGTGATCTTATTTGTAAGTAGGGTAATTGCACACATAATTAGTTATAAAGTCAGACTAGACTAGGGTGAGCTCATAATCCAAAATGACTGTTGTCTCTATAAAAGGGGAATTTGGGACACAGAGGTAGACATACACAGAAGGTAGGTGATCTGAAGAGACAGACACAGGCAGAGGACGGCCAGCTGCGAGAGCCAAGGCAAAGGACTGCAACAGATCCTGCTCTCACAGTCCTCAGAAGGAGCAATCCTGCTGACACCTTCATCTTGGACTTCTAGCCTCCCGATCTGTGAGACAATAAATTTAAGTTTTTTAAAGCAGTTTGTGGAGCTTTGTTATGGCAGCCTAAGTGTGCTAACACAGACAGAAAAACCTAAGCCAGTCTATAGAGGGAGAAAGTAACCAGAGAATTAGAAGAGAGTAGCTTTAGATTTAATTTTATTTTCCTCAGCATTTTCATCCAGTGCTTGAATATTGGGGAGGGCTACTAAATAATACTGACTGACTGCAATGTATAACAAAATAGCTAAAGTGGTTTCCTATCTATTTCTGCTTAAGATGTGTAACTACTGTGCTATAATAATACAAAAGTAAAAATGACAGTGATGTAAGAAGAACAATACAGTAAGAAGAATTCACAAATGTGAAAAAAGAAAAACTTTCAATTTTCATGACTATCATTTATCTTTTTTAGGAAATGAAAACTATTAATATTGCAAGAAATATCCTAGAGATAAAACCAGCTTTCTTTCCCAACTATTCTATTGCCTATTCTTCCACAGTGCCTCAGTTGTGGTGTCTAGCTTTTGCATATTTGTTTTACATGGGAAGTAAATAACATATTAAGTACCTGCAGTCCCACCATCAGTATTTTAAAAGGCTATTACCAGTAGCAGGACAGAGCCATTAATAGCAGCTAATTATCATTCTGTGAACAACAATAAAACAGGAATAATAAAGGTCATATCTTCTCACATGAGGACACTCACATCACTGATCATAGACCATCTTAGCATTTCTGACCGCCATCAGTAATGAGAAGTGGCTGCACCAGTTATAGATGGTAATTCTAAGCTAAAGAGTCTATTGAATGATGCATTTGTTTCCCACCTAGCACAGCACTATAAAAAGTTAGAGTTTGTTATTCCCTCATACATCAAAGTCTGTTTGCCAGTGTTATATTTATGGACCTGTCCAACCCCTTTTCCATGACTGATCACTTTTGCGACCCAAAGGTTTTCCCTGCTGCCTTATCATACCAAAGTTCTCAACAATGCTTTGAAAATGAAAATTCTCCTCACTCTTTCCCTGGGAAAATTTTAATTTCACAGGAACGAGGGCTATCTCCTACTGTGGTAGATATTGCTTTTGCTACCCTACGTGCATTATCCCTTCCTCTATTACCAAAGGAAACCTTTACTCTGTTTAGGGTTACAAGATACCCATCATCACATTTAATTTTCCAAGCTTCTTTATAGATTATCAGTAGCATTGTGATCTAATTCTGATCCATATCATATAAGAAGTGCTGCATTGGCTGGAACTTACAAAGAGTGTTGTTTTGCTCGTAAGAAAAAGGATAAATCATTCAATATTTACCTTTTCCTTTCATTGGCCATAGCTGGGCTTATTTTTCCTGGTATATAAACATGATATATGATAGAATAACAATTTTATGAATATGAAAATGGGAGAACTCAGTTCAGTTGCTGATGTCTATATCCCTATGGCATTTCTAGGACCCACACTACCAGCGCTGCACTGGTTACCTCTGAACTTCTTAGGCAAGAAAAATTGTTCCCTGTTATGTTTAAGTCATTGGAATTTGTCTGGGTTTCTGCTCTAGGTGTGCACAAATGCAATACTTAAGGACTCCACAGATCTAGAGTATAGGCACAAGTATTCCAGAAGAGCAGGGCTTTGTAATGATACTTTATATCAGGGCAATGAATTTTTCTACCAATCAATTTCAAGATTAAAACATCATATTTTAAGGGTTTAACTTGGAGACTTTGGATTACTAAAAACTATGTATGTAGAGAGCTAGGTAATTTTTCCTCTTTTCTTCTACAATTAATCATGTCACAGAAATTTTGACATTTTAATATCGTTGGCAGAGAGAGTATCAGGTCTACCTACCTTCAACTAAATGAACATGGTATGTTGGACTTCTTTCCCTCCAAACCCCAAGTTACTTTCTGTGTATAATTGACTCCTCAGAGAAACACATCTTGGTGAATTTCAGAATCTAAAAGGGAAGAGAGAAGGAGGGAAGAAAGAATAAATAGGCAATAGACTGTGAACTTCCCCAGTTTTTGGAATTCAAATTGATGAGTCTCTGATACATATATATGTATTAATGTACTCATGTTTTTTTTTAATATAGACAATTCCTCCCTCTTTTGTATTTCTTTGTTTTTCTCACTAAGTAGCTCATACATGTTCAGTGGCAAAAACCCAGGGAAATAAGCCATGTACATTTGCTGATAAAATACATATATCTTGACTTCTCTACTCATTAATATTCCCAAAGGATATTTTCTGATTCTAACATCTCAAAAATGACTATAACATTTTTTCTAATAATATATTGATACACAAAGGTGCTATCCCTTTATGCATTTTATTTCATCTCTAAACTAAATTTATAGTGTCACTTATTCAAGTATGTGGATCATTAAATATCTCTATATAATTTATAGATGATGATCTGCATCTGATTTTCTTTTTAAGATTTATGGAAAGTATTGTTATTCAACTCAGGAAGAATGCTCAAGTCACACAGTTTTTGAAAAATAATTGATATATTAATGACAAGGAAATTCAACCAATCAGCAAATTCAGCTACTCTGAATGACTATCTTCTATGATCTAAAGCTAATGGGGGAATAATCACTTATAAACTATTGCATATCCCATATCTTCTTATCAATAGCTATGAGCATCTAAACAGATTCAATACAAACAGTAATAATTCAAAAGGAATAATAAACACCATGATAGAAGCATAAAATCCTATAAAATATACAATAATTTGTTGATTCTTATTATCCTTATCCTAGGAGTTTTGCTTCTGCATAAGTGGCTACTGAACATAGGTCAGACTCTAGACAAACATATGAAGTAAGTAGAATTCGCATGCGATTGCTCCCAATTCCTCCCCACATGATGCTGCCATCTCATTTTCTGCTCGCCTTATGTATTCAAAGCCTGAAGTCTAATCTTACCTATTTTTAAACATACTCGCAAATTCTTCACTCCAATTAAGGTCAAAATGATTGACAATATCTAAAAGTCTTCCTGTCCTGGGGCAGTTGAATTTTAATAATGACTAAGCTCTCAAGTGAAGTGGAGGACTGGTATTCCAGCTGAGGACCCTGAAGCTGCTTTATTCCAGCACAGGTTTCAATAATCAGTTTAACTATGACAGTGGAAGTAAAGGGAGGGAGCTTCTTTTGTTAACCTGTTACTTGTTATTCAGCCTAAAAGGAAGTAAGACAGACATTTTACTAAGTATCCACAATAAATATTTATCATCTTAGCATTTATTGTTGTATAACACACTGCCTTCAAACTTAGTTTAAAACTATTATTTTTCATCGTTCTGTAGTTGGACGATTCTGTCCAAAATAGGTTGTTAATATGGCTGATGATTGATGCTGACTGTGCACTAGGAGCCTAGGTGGGTTTGTTAACTGAAGAACCTACATGTGCCCCTCGATGTGCCTTGGACTTCTCACAGCAAGATGACTTGATTCCTCGAGCAGGGTTCCAAGAATGAGTATTTCAGTAGACCCGGGAAGAACTTGTAAAGCTTCTTATGACAGCCTCATAAGTTACAGACTGTCACTTGTGCCACATTCTATTGGTCAAATATCCAAGAAGCAATGTAAGCTATTAGACTTTATATTTTGATGTTGGAGTGGCAAAATGACATTGAAAGGAACATATAGGATGTGATACATTTAAACATTATCTTTGAATGTGCAATTTCCATGTCCTCTATGGCAAAACTGCTCTTAGTTTCACCACTTCCATTCTCTCGTCACTTTAAAAAGTAGATTCCCAGAATTATAACTGGAACCATAGCTATTTCACTAAAATCTGTATTTTCAAGATACTTTTTAAAATTTTATCTTAAACAAATTTTAGATATAGATGAAACTTGCAACAACGATACAATGAATTCCCTTATGTCTCTCACCCTGTTTACCTTAAAATTAACATCTTATATAGTCACAGTGCAGTTCTCAAGAACAGGAAACAGATTTGTTGTTCATATGGAAAAAAATACAAATAATATAAACTATTTTGTGTCTTTACACTGTAAACCTACTTTTGCCCACCTCTGTATATTCTGACTTGCTAAAATTTTACCTGTACTTTAATGTTTCCCCATACAACTTTTAATCTACTCTGTCAAGGGTGTTAGAAAGAAGAGAGATTTTTTTTTTTTACTTCACTGTTAATTGAGAAAAAGAATAATCTGTTCATTCTGTAACTGCAAATAGAGGTTGTGTAGTTCTTCAGTCAAATAATTAGTGATACATTTTCTTAGTTTAGAGATACCAGACTAAAATTTAATTTAGGTCATTTAAAATATAAATATTTTATTTCAACATTAGAGTTTTTTTAAAAGGAAATTTCAAGAGAACTGCTTTATTCCTTTTGCTACTGAGTACTACACATAGCAACTTAACAAGAAAAGACAATTGTATGTATTCCATTCTATACTCTGCAGATGCCTACTCTAATCTTCCAACCTCAAACATAACTATTTACTTATCTATCCAATACATTATATGTTTAATGCTTTTGGCCAAAACATGTAACTAAACTCAGTCCAGATTAGCAAGGTAGGGCATAAAGGGCAGCCACAATGTAAGTGCACTGCAGTGACACAGTAATGGTATAGGGCCAGCAAGGGTTGAAAAACTGAGACTATATTTTTGAGATCAATCTGTCCTTCATCTTCTCCTTCCCCATTCCAACTCTATCAAGGTTTGGGATACTTTCATTCTTTTCTGTTATCATGGTTTTATTAAAGATTTTTAAAATTATTTTATTGTGGTATAATTGATATACAAAGAACTGCACATATTTAACTTTTACAATTTGATGAGTTTGATTATATGAAAACACTCATAACACCAATACCATAATCATGATAATAGACACATCTAACATTTCCCAAAGTTTCCTGGAGTCCTTTTTGATTTTTAATAGTAAGAACACTTAACATTAGTTCTACCCTCTTAACAAAATTTAAAGTAAATATGGTGAAGTTTGTTCTCAAATACTTTTGTCATGAAGGGTGCATAGAAATTGTATTTCCCTTGGGAATAAATTTTGTGGGGTATATACTTTTCTGTTGTTTGCTTCCTACCATTCATAGGTGCTATGGAGGAATATCTACCTAGCATTTAAAATCACTGAACCACTCAAATACTTCAAGCTTTGAGAAATTTTAGGTCAGGACCCAAGCTGTTTTTACAAATAGAATTAGAAGTAAGCATAGAATAAACTAACTGTTTTCAGTTCTTTCTATTAAAAAAACCAGTTTGTAGATTGTTAATAGCTCAATAAAGAGAAGATTGAGTGTACTCTCTACTTTTTCCCTAACCCCTATCTTAGATTTATGGTACGTATTAGAAAAATGATATGTAAATTTAAATTCATGTAATTTAAATTTATTTTTAATAAAATACTGTCAATGACATCTTTTTTTTGTGACACAGACAGACAAAGAGAGGGACAGATAGGGACAGACAGATAGGAAGGGAGAGAGATGAGAAGCATCAATTCTTCATTGTGGCTCCTTAGTTGTTCCTTGATTGATTTTTCATATATGCCTTGACCAGGGGGCTACAGCAGACTAGTGACCCCTTACTCAAGCCAGCGACCTTGGGCTCAAGCCAGTGTCCCCACACTCAAGCTGGCGAGCCTTGCTCAAACCAGATGAGCCCGTGCTCAAGCTGGAGACCTCAGGGTCTTGAACCTGGGTCCTCCGTGTACCAGTCCAATGCTCTATCCAGTATGCCACCACCTGGACAGGCTCAAATTCTTAGTTTTTTTTAAACTTAATTGTCCAATATTTAGAAAGGTAATATGTAACTTAGTACTTCAAAGAGAAATAAAGCTCTCTCCAGGCAAATTAGAAAGCAGAAACCAACATACTGCTTTGCTTCCAGTATCCCATTCTTCTCCTCCTAATTCCCCATTTAAGTGAAGGTTAGCATAGGAATTGTTCGAAGAAGTGTCTCTTCCTCCATCTTCATTGTCACAGTAAAGTTTTGTGTGTTTTTTTTTTTAATTTGGAGGTATATAACGACCAAAGAAGTAAGAAGTAATAATTATTCCTTGTTTCCTATCCCAGTAGTTTCTAATGTATCAGCTGTCTCATCTCATGGTTATTCTATCCTTTCACAGTCTATTAACTTGCTGCTCCAGGCCCAGCTATCTGTAACTAATTGTACAGGTCACCACATGTGCAGGGATTTAAGCATTACCTTCTAACCTCACAAGGGTTAAGGTGTAATTCAAAATCTGTTCATAGAATTTCCTCCTTCACTTCAATTTCATTTTTGGCTGATCATCTTGGAGGAGAACTGACTAAGATTTGTTTTGTGCTTTTAATTATTAATTTTTATTCCCCATGCTTTTCTTTCTATGTCTACTGACTAGTTGTAAGGGGAAAAGTATGTCTGTGTGCCTTCGGTGCTTACCCAGCCGTCACACTGAAAACCATTTGCTTACCCTGGTATCTGCAAGAAAGTTGAGTCAGAAAGTCTTTCATTGGCACACTGCATATCAAGTTTATTATCTTGTAGACCTCTCATCCTAGGGGAACTAAAAGCATAGGGTGAGTGAAGGCTGATCTGGTTCTTGCATTCACTCAGGACTTTAGAAATAACAATATATTTTTCAGCCTTACTGATTGAAAACTTCACTTTAACTACAGGATATATATGCTTTAAGCAATCACCAATCTAGTTTCAGAGTTTGCTGAAGTTTTGCCTACTCTGTGTCTAAAACTTAATTTGGTTTTATTCTATATGAAGTTCTCTTATCTTACTGAAAAACCAGAATAGTTGAGGTATCAGAGAAAGAATGGATGATTACCTTTTAGTAAAAAGCAAATAAAATTGGAAAGTCACTTCACATGAATTTGTCCTACTTTTATGAGTTTATAAAGCTAATCTCTTTTCCTTGCTTGGGAGCTTCTCACAGTATTATTATTATTATTAAACTCATCTCCTGTCAGTTCCTACATCAAAGGAGGAGATGATAACTATAATATAATCTCTGGAATTTCAAGAATTCATTTTATAATTGCAAACCAAAATGGAAATGACTTCAGGTATATATGGCAGAAATACAGAAGATGTGCACCACAACAAAAATACTTATTTAAAAAATGGCACAAGTTTGCTCATTCAGGGCAAATGGACAAGTGAAGTGGTAGGCATCATGTCCCACGCCTTGATATCACTGTCTGGAGCTATAGTTACAGACCCTAAAAGAATCACTTCTGGACTGTAATGTAAGAGCCAACACAATTACTTCCTTTGAACTATTACCCAAAATAGAAAATGTAAATACTTCAGCCCTGTCCACTAACAGAGCAGCAAAAAGCTCAGCTAAACCCTTTGCTGTGAAGCAAGAAATGTTCTCTGTAATTATAACAACTAAAACGGTTATTTTTTCAAAAAACTAAAGGAATAACAGCAATAATATAATAACATGTTGTGTTGCATTATTGCTAATTATTCTTAGCATTAATAAAAATGCCAGGCAAGAACTGGGAATACTGCTTTCACTTTTTTTTTTAGGTCAAAGCCTCCTGCTTTATCCATTTTTATCATTTATCAGCTGCTCCCCGAACAAATGACCTTAGAATGTCAAATAACAGTTTCAAGCATAGAAGAGATGTGAGATCCAGGAACAGATAATTGTGGCTTTTGGGAACATATATCTCAGTAGTTGTGTTTTTAGCTTAGGAGAGCACCAGTTTTTATTTATGAGAGCAACTCTGAAGCATGGTATTTATTTTGCCTTTATATTATTTATTGGAAGTTGAATATCTACTCAAACATAGCATGGTTACAAATGACAGGAGCACCTGGAACTGGTGCTGTAAGGTGTTATCGTTTATGATTAGTGGTACTGCCACTGATTCTCTATCATGGAATAGAACTGCTTTTCCAGCACAACCATGCCACTGTCTCTTGGGAAGAAATAACTTAATTTGCATATACTTCCTAAATGAGTTCCCAGATAGCTCCAGAAAGAGGATGACATTTGGGGTGTAAATCAATTTGGAAACTTATATGTTTGGCATATAGCATCCAAGCTGATTAAATGAATAATTAATACAGTTTTGGTGGCAATCCTGACATCACCTTAGTTAAGGCCTTCTTATCAGATAAGAGACAAAAAATGCTTTGAAAAAATGCTTTAAGAACTCTCATTGTCATTTGCTTTATGAACCTATAAACAAAACTAGTGTATTGTTCATGGATATAGAGAAAATCCTCATTTCACAGATGCAATAATTGCCCAATAATAGTTCTTTTAGAAACTACTTAAAATCTTTAACCACAGAGGATTTAACCAAAAATTATATATTTGGCCAGTAGTTACAAAGTTGCTTGGTAGTTTGGCCATTTCTGAGTAAATGAAAACTAATATAGACAGCTCATAATAAAATAATAATTATATTTAGGATAATATTTAAGATTTAAGTATTATTTGAAACAGAAAACTTTTGAACTTATGACATTATCTGTAACCTAAGAGTTAACAATCTTTCCCTAAAGATAAATGGATTTGAACACATATCACTTATTTGGGCCTTTTGGTTAATCTGTTATATTCAATAACAATATTGTGCAACAAGTGTATAAGTTCCAGGGACGTACAGTGAATAAAAATGATAATGTAAGTAATAATGGGGAAAAAACAAGCAATAAACAGATAACTATCACATGATTATATTTCAGATAGAGATGATGAAAAATATAAAACAAGGCAATGGAATGTACACCATATGTTACTCTATATTTTTGTGTGATATGCTTCTTGAAACAGCATCATTCAAACAAAGAACTGAATGATAAGAAGGAACCAGCCATGCAATGTTCTGAGGAAGTTTGCTTCTAAGCAGAAGGAACAGCAAATGCACTCAACAAAAAACACATTCACTTTTAAGGTGAAATTAAATATAATCTAGTTCACAATAGAAACATCTTCCTAAATATAATAAGCCTAGAAAACTGCATAAGGTTCTGAAAGTCAAACAAGCCTCTATCTCCCTGGTATTGTTACAACACTGAAGCCAAAAGGGGAAGAAACAGGGGTTGAGGAGCAATTTCCTTTGTAAATTTTACATGGTACAGTTTTGAAAGTGTTGATGGAAAAGTTGGGTTACCTTCTTTAGCAACTGTTCTTTCCTTACTAAGGATTCTCCTCTGTCCTTGATATCTTTTCAAACCTGACATTCTCTGACTTTAAAATGAAAGCTCCGGAGGACTCCACACCATTCATCTAATGGGTTACTGTACTAAACAGGCACCGTGCTTTCTTTCAGTTAAAATAAAGCATTTATTTTTGAGAGAACGCTTGGACACTAACTACCACTGTGTAAATAATAGATCTACCATGAAAGAACTCAGTCTTCCTCTATTGACATTTGCCTCTTACCGGCTTTTGATGCAAAACCAAAAGAAATGGAATTGTGTGTACATAATTACATGTTCCAGAGTAGTTAATGCATTTACTATTATTCCCCAAGTTCTTAGGGGCCCAAATGCCTATTCTCTGAATTTACTGAAACTAAGATTTATATATTCTTGTCTCAAAATGATATGGGAACACAACAGGGGTAAAATAGAAGTTCAAAAATAATACTTACAGCTCAATAATTAAACTTTGCTGATTATGTGCTCTTTGAAACACACATAATTAGTGTTTGGCCAAGACAAAATTCCTGATGGCATAAGTGGGTGTTTCTAAACTTGATTTTTTGAATACAATTTTGAAAAGGTTGCTGTAAACATTAGGGACTATATTGTGCTAAAGGAATCTAAAAACCATTTTGTAAACATAAATGTGCTAGATAAACTGGGAGATTTAAGATTGCTGCATATATCAAGATAACTTGAAGGAAAATCGATGATTACTTTCATTTAAAAAAAATCTCATTACCAAAGAAATATCATAGTAATTTCAGAAAGATTCAAAAGCGTTTAAAAGAGTGGAGAACTAGACTTTGTTCCTTTTTGCCAAATCAGATAAAAATTTCTTTTTTAAAAAGAGCATTCTCCTTCACTCAATTTTCTTCCACATGAATTCCAATTCTTCCAGTAAATCTCATGCAACCAATTCTGAAAAGACTTTATATCCTAAAAATACAAGCATCTCAAGCTAGAATGGGGGTGGGAAATGAGATACATAGAAAAGATAACTGGGAAAAAGCCTAACAGGTTCATTTATTTTTTCCCTCTTTCCTTCCAGCAAAACTTAAGAGTGAAACCTAGGTTGGAAATGGGAACCACTGTAAAAATTTTGATGGCAGCATAGACACACTAGCAGGTGTGTTTACATAAAGTTAAGGGAGGAATATGCTTAGAGGTACTGTAGAGATGGAGTTGATTGAGCCTCAGGACTGAGAACAGGGACAGTTTATTTATTAAACTACTTGGCAGTATATCAGATAAGCGTGGCCATATAAGGAGAGGATGTCTGCACCATCTTGGGGTGGGGGAAAAGCTGAATGTTGGCAGAGAAGTAAAGTTTTGATTTCAATGCCACTAATAATGTTTCAACACTTACTTTAGAGAAATTTTTTTTTGCAAAGTTCAAAGGAGAGAGAGGGTGCTACATTAAATATTATGTCATTTAATATCCTCTTCTTGCTTAACGTTAAAAGGCACTTTATAAACTAAGAATGTAAGTCAGCACTCTGGGTTTTCCAATATGATTGAACTGGTCAGAGGATCTTGGTTCACTGATGTTACCATAAGAATGAAAGATCCCAGTGATGATGCAGTATGACTTGTGTGCTCAAGTTGGAGTTTGCACATCTTCTGATGATCATTTGTCCTTGAACACAGCACAGTGCTGACTGAATAAGCATTCCCTTAATGGCAAATTATACTTCAAGCCTCTAGGTAAACATTAGTACCAGGAGAGATAAGCATTTTCTGGTCAGATACTGTCACTGTATTGGTGCTCGTGCTACTGGCTCTAATGTCAAAATAAGACAGAAGGGTTGCCTGCAGCTGAACTTGGAATATTAACCAGGCCTGTATTAAAATCACAATTTAGTGTAATTGTTTTTCTCTGCTCAAATTTTCTTGTTTTTTTTCCTGAAATGCTAATACAGATAAAAAAATTTGATGTAATTGTGTATGCTTTGTTTTCTCTTCATTCAGGAAGGTAGAAGGACCTTGCCCAATCAATAAAAACTGGAATTGGAGAGAAAAAAACTGGCTGCAAGTCCACTATCACTATTCTCTTCACATTTATGAGATACTTGCTAAGATCTAAACCCATAGCCTAAAGTAAGACCTATTCTTACTTCCCTGGTCATGTCTCCTCACTTCCTTAGTGATGTCAGGCATCGGAGTATTTGTACTACCTCCTGTCTTTGCCCATATAGCTACATGGCTAACTTCCTTGATCTCAAGTTAATGCATAAATCACCTCTTCTCAAGGGAGCCTTTAAGAACACCCCACTTAAAATTGCAAGCTACCTTCCTTCATCCCCAAGACCTTTTTCCCCCAGAATATTTAACACCTTTTAACAAACTATATAACTTTTATATTGCTATATAACGTACAAGGTGGGGAAAAAGTAGGTTTACAGTTCTAAGTATGTAAAACACAGAACTTATTCTTGTATTATTATTTATTAATTATTGTGTTATTTTCCATATGAACTGTAAACTTACTTTTGCCCTAATATACATATACTATATAACTTTTGTTTATTATATTTGTTGTTTACTATTCCCTCTCCTGGAATGTAAGCTCTATAGCAGTGGTCCCCAATCCCTGGGCTGTGGACCGGTACTGGTCCATGGGCCATTTGGTACCGGTCTGTAGAGAAAGAATAAATAACTTACATTATTTCCGTTTTATTTTATATTTAAGTCTGAACAATGTTTTATTTTTAAAAAATGACCATATTCCCTCTGTTACATCCATCTAAGACTCACTCTTGATGCTTATCTCAGTCACGTGATACATTTATCCGTCCCACCCTAAAGGCCGATCCAGGAAAATATTTTCTGACATTAAACCGGTCCGTGGCCCAAAAAAGGTTAGGGACCACTGCTCTATAGGATAGAGATTTTTATCTATTTTATTCTCTGCTGTGCCTGGCTCATAGTCAGTACTTATGTTGACTGAATATTAAACCAATTCAATAATGGATTTAAAGTCTATTTAGCAATAAAAATGTTTATTTATTTACATATCAGAATTACAAAATGATTACCACTTAATCAATCTCTATAAAAGCATGATTCTCAAAGTTAAACGGTGAAAGAACAGAAAGAACCTAAGTTATGCATAGACAACGCAGATTAGAGACATCCTACTTTCCTATGTTTAACCTACTAATTTGATGTGACCTTTGTTGAAGACACAATCAATCTCTACACCAGGGAAAGAGGTAAAGGACAGATTTTGTAGCTGGCAGTTTGATGGGACAAATGAGTACTTCCTGATTTTGTTAAATGTCTTATAAATAAATCACAGCATAAGGGTCTCTCAACTAAAGACCAACTTGGTTGCTGCTAAACTAGAATGTTATTCTTTCAGCTAGAATGGCCATTGATTTCCTTTTTACCAGTAACTGAAATCATTGTTTCAGCACACAGCCTGAGGACATACACTCCATATCAAGAAGCCAGAGGAACTCTGGAATGCCAGCCTCTCCTATTCAAGATAATGAATTCTGTGTAACATGCCGCATTTCTGGCCTGAAAACCTCTCAGAAAGTAAATTACCTGATTTTATAAATGACAAGTGGTGACCCCCATGATGCTCTGTAGATGGACTTTCTCAGGAGAAAATTGTGTAAAAGGTATCAGTTCTTCTCCACATTCCTAATTTAGACTGTGGCCTAAAAGGTTTTTGTTATTAGCAATTTATGTGTTAGAATTGTGTGTTGGGAGATGACGTCAGAGTAATGGCGGGGTAGGAAGCGATACCGATAAATCTCCCCCAAAACTCAACAAGATCTTCAACCAGAAACAGAAAAACCTATACTTGGAGCTTCCAGATGCTTCGCAATACACCCAAAGGTATGATTGAGTGAAAAATTGGCTAAATATATAACCAAACCCCGAAGGAAATAGGGAGTAAGAAATGCTCCGCCTTCCTCAATAACCTAAACAGGGCGGCTTTCTCTGGTAACTGTGAATATAGAAACTGAGGCGGGCAAAGGGGGTGAATACAAACGGCCGAACCAGGCTGTGGCACGGAGATCCAAGCCGAGGAAAATCTGATCCTGTGGCAACCCGGGCAATACAAGCTAACACTCGCGCCAAACCCAAACAAAGAAAGACAAGCAGCGCGGCCATTTTACCCGGTCTCCTGGTTGGTGCGCAGTTAGTGGGCGAGAGATTTCTTCCTAGGCCCCGGGAGTCAGTGCCCGTGTTGCCCCACGGAGAGGCAGGGTCAGAGGCCTTTCTGTGGGCCGAGGGCAGAGTCTCTGGGCAGCCCCAGCGCCCTGGGAAAGCCACGCACGGGAGGGAGTGAGAACAAATTCCAATGGTGGAGATTTTCCATGCCGGAGGGTGTTTCACTCAGAGGGAAAGCGGCCGGCCTCATATCCTGGTTTGCGCGCGCAGATAAGGAGTGAGCGATTCCTCCGAGTGCCTCGGCAGTGCGCGCCCGTGTCATCGCACAGAGGAGCAGAGTCAGGGGCCTTTGTGTGGGCCAAAGCGGAATCTCGGGCCGCCCCAGCGCCTTGCATGCGGTCGGGGGTTTCACTCAGAGTGTGAGACTGCTGGCCGGATATCCTGGTCTGCGTGTGCAGCCAGTGAGTGAGAGTTTTCTCCAAGCGCCCCGGAAGTGGGCACCCGCTTGTGTTACCGGACAGAGTGGCAGAGCCAGAGGTCTGTGAGTGGGTGGAAAGCCCGCCTGATTATGCTAGCAGCTCTGACTGACTGAGCCTTACCCAGAGCCCTGTGCTGAGTGGAAATAGAGTGGGGAGTTGCCAGCTCTTTGAGCCTCTTACTATCCAGGCAGAGGCAGCAGCAACCCCATAGCTGGATTATCAGGCTACTAATTGAGGAAGGAAAGACTAGGAGAAAGGCTCCAGGAACACAGACTCTCTCACTGTCGGAGCCTATAAATGCTAATAGCCTCGACTGCCAACGAGACTAAAGCACAATACATGACATTGCCATAGAGACTTATCAACTGCAAACCTCCACCTGAGCGTGGCAAAGGGGCAAAACCCGGGGTACAGAGTCACCAACCAGGAAGAGGGAGAGAAAAGAAAAAGCAAGAAGATAACCTCTCAAAATCAAGAATAATCTGCAGACTTTATAACCTATCCCATTTTATTATATTTGTTCGTTTGTTTCTCTTATCTTCATTCTTGATACTTTTTTTTTTCCTCCTCCAATTTGGCCGATTAACTCTCTACCGGTCTTACTCTCTCCTCTCCTTGAACTACACTACCCATAAGTGTTACATCTCCCATTATCTTTTCTCTTCTCTTCCTTTCTGTCTATGAGGGTTGCACTCCAAAACCCTTAACTCTCTCTCTCTCTCTCTCCTTTCTTTTTTCTTCTTTTAGTGGTTCCCTCTTTTTTTTTCTCTCTCTCTCTCTTTCTTTTCTCCCTCTATATTAGTTTCTTCCTTTTTCCTTTACATCTCCTCTCATTCAAACCTCAATAACAAACAAATTATCTTATCTGGGACTCAAACTTATGTTTGTGGCATTTTGGGGGGTTTTTACTTCACCTTTTTAACTCACTAGCAGTGCTCCCATCCCTGGCTCTCCATATTATCTAGTTCTTGTTCCACTAAATACAATAGTAATTTTTTAATTTGTCCTCCCATTTTTCCGTTTTCCTCTTAATCCTCTCATCATAACTCTTAGACAACCAACACCTAAAAGCAAATCATTTTATTCTTGACCCAAATTTTTTCCTTATTTGCTTTTTGTGGGTCCATACGCTCTTTTTTTTCTTTTTTCTTTCTTTCTTTTTTTTTTTTTGCCCCTTTATTACTTTTCCCCAATTCAGGCCCTCCATCACAGGCATTGTTTGTTATAATTCACAGTCCACCACAAGATTTTATCAAGAAAGAGGGGAGAGGAGAGGAGAGGAAAAAAGGAGGGGGGGAATAATTTCCTTTTTTTTTTTTTTTTTTTTAATTTTTATTTTATTTTATTTTTCTTTATTTCATTAATTTTTTTTTTAAAAAACAACTCTTTTCGATTTTTTTTTATTATTTTTTTAAACTTTTTATTCTTTATTAAATCTCATTAATACTATCAACAAAACCACCCTCAGATGCCATTAAGGAAGAGAAAATCGAATATCATGGATACAAAAGAAAGAGAGGTAACACAGCTAGATGAGGAAAAATCTATGGAGAAAAAATTTAATATATTGGAAACCTTGGAGCTAAATGACAGAGAATTCAAGATAGAAATCCTAAAAATCCTCCGAGATATACAAGAAAACACAGAAAGGCAATTTAGGGAGCTCAGAAAACAACTCAATGAACACAAAGAATATATGTCCAAGGAAATTGAAACTATAAAAACAAATCAAACAGAGATGAAAAACTCAATTCACGAGCTGAAAAACGAAGTAACAAGCTTAGCTAATAGAACAGGTCAGATAGAAGAGAGGATTAGTGAAATAGAAGACAAGCAACTTGAGGCACAACAGAGAGAAGAAGAAACAGACTCAAAAATTAAAAAAAATGAGATAGCCCTACAAGAATTATCTGACTCCATCAAAAAGAATAACATAAGAATAATAGGTATATCAGAGGGAGAAGAGAGAGAAAATGGAATGGAGAACATACTCAAACAAATAATAGATGAGAACTTCCCAAGCCTGTGGAAAGAACTAAAGCCTCAAGTTCAAGAAGCAAACAGAACTCCAAGTTTTCTTAACCCCAACAAACCTACTCCAAGGCATATCATAATGAAATTGACACAAACCAACAGCAAAGAAAAAATTCTCAAGGCAGCCAGGGAAAAGAAGAATACAACATATAAAGGAAGGCCCTTTAGATTATCATCAGATTTTTCAGCAGAAACTCTACAAGCTAGAAGAGAGTGGACCCCAATATTTAAAGTCCTGAAAGAGAGGAACTTTCAGCCACGAATACTATACCCATCAAAGCTATCCTTCAAATATGAAGGAGAAATAAAAACATTCACAGATACAGAAAAGATGAGGGAATTTATTATCAGAAAACCCCCACTCCAGGAATTACTAAAGAGGGTTCTCCAATCAGATACAAAGAACAAAAAAAAACCAGAGCCACAAGTAAAAGCTCCTATAAGAACACAATAAAACCAAATTTAAACTGTGACAACAACAAAAAGAAAGAGGGGGAGAAGATGGAGATTAACAGTAGCAAAGGACGATGGAGTGCAAAAGTACTCACAAAATAGTTCGCTACAATGAACAGGGTAGGGACCCTTTTCATTATTCAAAGGTAACCACCATTGAAAAAACCACCACAGAAGCACATGAGATAAAAAAGATAGCAACAGTGGAAAGATGTATGGAATACAACCAAATAAAAACAAAAGATAGAAAAACAAAAGAGAAGGATCAAACAAGACACAAAACTAACAGAAAGCAAGATATAAAATGGCAATAGGGAACTCACAAGTATCAATAATTACACTAAATGTAAACGGATTAAACTCACCAATAAAAAGGCACAGAGTAGCAGAATGGATTAAAAAAGAAAATCCAACTGTATGCTGCCTACAGGAAACTCATCTAAGTAACAAGGATAAAAACAAATTCAAAGTGAAAGGCTGGAAAACAATACTCCAAGCAAATAACATCCAAAAAAAAGCAGGTGTAGCAATACTCATATCGGATAATGCTGACTACAAGACAGGAAAAGTACTCAGAGACAAAAATGGCCATTTCATAATGGCTAAGGGACACTGAATCAAGAAGACATAACAATTCTTAATATATATGCACCAAACCAAGGAGCACCAAAATATATAAGACAGCTACTTATTGATCTTAAAACAAAAACTGACAAAAATACAATCATACTTGGAGACCTCAATACACTGCTGACGGCTCTAGATCGGTCATCCAAACAGAGAATCAACAAAGACATAGTGGCCTTAAACAAAACACTAGAGCACCTGGATATGATAGACATCTACAGGACATTTCATCCCAAAGTGACTGAGTATACATTTTTCTCCAGTGTACATGGATCATTCTCAAGAATTGACCATATGTTGGGCCACAAAAACAACATCAGCAAATTCAGAAAAATTGAAGTTGTACCAAGCATATTTTCTGATCATAAAGCCTTGAAACTAGAATTCAACTGCAAAAAAGAGGAAAAAAATCCCACAAAAATGTGGAAACTAAACAACATACTTTTAAAAAATGAATGGGTCAAAGAAGAAATAAGTGCAGAGATCAAAAGATATATACAGACTAATGAAAATGACAATATGACATATCAGAATCTATGGGATGCAGCAAAAGCAGTGATAAGAGGGAAGTTCATATCACTTCAGGCATATATGAACAAACAAGAGAGAGCCCAAGTGAACCACTTAACTTCCCACCTTAAGGAACTAGAAAAAGAAGAACAAAGACAACCCAAAACCAGCCGAAGAAAGGAGATAATAAAAATCAGAGCAGAAATAAATGAATTAGAGAACAGAAAAACTATAGAAAAAATTAATAGAACAAGGAGCTGGTTCTTTGAAAAGATCAACAAAATTGACAAACCCTTGGCAAGACTTACCAAGGAAAAAAGAGAAAGAACTCATATAAACAAAATCCAAAATGAAAGAGGAGAAATCACCACGGACACCGTAGATATACAAAGAATTATTGTAGAATACTATGAAAAACTTTATGCCACTAAATTCAACAATCTAGAAGAAATGGATAAATTCCTAGAACAATACAACCTTCCTAGACTGAGTCAAGAAGAAGCAGAAAGCCTAAACAGACCTATTAGTAGAGAAGAAATAGAAAAAACCATTAATAACCTCCCCAAAAATAAAAGTCCAGGACCTGACGGCTATACCAGCGAATTTTATCAAACATTCAAAGAAGACTTGGTTCCTATTCTACTCAAAGTCTTCCAAAAAATTGAAGAAGAAGCAATACTTCCAAACACATTTTACGAAGCCAACATAACCCTCATACCAAAACCAGGCAAGGATGGCACAAAAAAAGAAAACTACAGACCAATATCTCTAATGAATACAGATGCTAAAATACTAAACAAAATACTAGCAAATCGAATACAACAACATATTAAAAAAATAATACATCATGATCAAGTGGGATTCATCCCAGAATCTCAAGGATGGTTCAACATACGTAAAATGGTTAATGTAATACACCATATCAACAAAACAAAGAACAAAAACCACATGATCTTATCAATAGACGCAGAAAAGGCTTTCGATAAAATACAACACAATTTTATGTTTAAGACTCTCAACAAAATGGGTATAGAAGGAAAATATCTCAACATGATAAAGGCCATATATGATAAACCATCAGCTAACATCATATTAAATGGCACTAAACTGAAGGCTTTCCCCCTTAAATCAGGAACAAGACAGGGTTGTCCACTCTCTCCACTCTTATTTAATGTGGTACTAGAGGTTCTAGCCAGAGCAATCAGACAAGACAAAGAAATAAAAGGCATCCATATCGGAAAAGAAGAAGTAAAGGTATCACTTTTTGCAGATGATATGATACTATACATCGAAAACCCCAAAGAATCCACAAAAAGACTACTAGAAACAATAAGCCAATACAGTAAGGTCGCAGGATACAAAATTAACATACAGAAGTCAATAGCCTTTCTATATGCCAACAATGAAACAACTGAGAAGGAACTCAAAAGAATAATCCCCTTCACGATTGCAACAAAAAAAATAAAATACTTAGGAATAAACATAACAAAGAATGTAAAGGACTTATATAATGAAAACTATAAACCATTGTTAAGGGAAATCGAAAAAGATATAATGAGATGGAAGAATATACCTTGTTCTTGGCTAGGAAGAATAAATATAATCAAGATGGCTATATTACCCAAAGCAATATACAAATTTAATGCAATTCCCATCAAACTTCCAATGACATTTTTTAAAGAAATAGAGCAAAAAATCATCAGATTTATATGGAACTATAAAAAACCCCGAATAGCCAAAGCAATCCTAAAGAAAAAGAATGAAGCTGGGGGCATTTCAATACCTGACTTCAAACTCTATTATAGGGCCACGACAATCAAAACAGCATGGTATTGGCAGAAAAATAGACACTCAGACCAATGGAACAGAATAGAAAGTCCAGAAATAAAACCACATATATATAGTCAAATAATTTTTGATAAAGGGGCCAACAACACACAATGGAGAAAAGAAAGCCTCTTCAATAAATGGTGCTGGGAAAACTGGAAAGCCACATGCAAAAGAATGAAACTGGACTACAGTCTCTCCCCCTGTACAAAAATTAACTCAAAATGGATCAAAGATCTAAACATAAGACCTGAAACAATTAAGTACATAGAAGAAGACATAGGTACTCAACTCAGGGACCTGGGTTTTAAAGAGCATTTTATGAATTTGACTCCAATGGCAAGAGAAGTGAAGGCAAAAATTAATGAATGGGACTACATCAGACTAAGAAGTTTTTGCTCAGCAAGAGAAACTGATAACAAAATAAACAGAAAGCCAACTAAATGGGAAATGATTTTTTCAAACGACAGCTCAGATAAGGGCCTAATATCCAAAATATACAAAGAACTCATAAAACTCAACAACAAACAAACAAACAATCCAATAAAAATTGGGAAGAGGATATGAATAGACACTTCTCCCAGGAAGAAATACAAATGGCCAACAGATATATGAAAAGATGCTCATCTTCTTTAGCTATTAGAGAAATGCAAATCAAAACGGCAATGAGATACCACCTCACACCTGTTCGATTAGCTGTTATTAGCAAGTCAGGTAACAGCAAATGTTGGAGAGGCTGTGGAGAAAAAGGAACCCTCATACACTGTTGGTGGGAATGTAAAGTAGTACAACCATTATGGAAGAAAGTATGGTGGTTCCTCAAAAAACTGAAAATAGAACTACCTTATGACCCAGCAATCCCTCTACTGGGTATATATCCCCAAAACTCAGAAACATTGATACGTAAAGACACATGCAGCCCCATGTTTATTGCAGCATTGTTCACAGTGGCCAGGACATGGAAACAACCAAAAAGCCCATCAATAGATGACTGGATAAAGAAGATGTGGCACATATACACTATGGAATACTACTCAGCCATAAGAAATGATGACATCGGTACATTTACAGCAAAATGGTGGGATCTTGATAACATGATACGAAGCGAAATAAGTAAATCAGAAAAAAACAGGAACTGTATTATTCCATACGTAGGTGGGACATAATAGTGAAACTAAGAGACATTTATAAGAGTGTGGTGGTTACGGGGGGGAGGGGGGAATGGGAGAGGGATAGGGGGTGGGGAGGGGCACAAAGAAAACAAGATAGAAGGTGACAGAGCACAATCTGACTTTGGGTGGTGGGTATGCAACATAATTGAACGACAAGATAACCTGGACTTGTTATCTTTGAATATATGCATCCTGATTTACTGATGTCACCCCATTAAAAAAATAAAATTATTTAATAAAAAAAAAAAATCATCAACAACAAAAAAGAAAAGAAGAGCCAGGTAACATTAAAATTTATCTGTTTATAGGAACCAAAATTCCAGAGAGCTGCTATAACACAACCTGATATTCTGAAGTTGACTTTTTTATTTTTCTGGAAACATTTGCTGATTCTGAGCAAGAATCTGTGAATCCTTATTCATAAGTCAGCAGTTTCAGGGACCTCAGAGATACGGCTGATGTTTTCCTCTGGTATTTATCAAATCTGAAGCTGCAAGACCAGAGATGGGGGAGATGAGAGAGTGATAGATACAAGTTAAATTGTCTAACATCACATCAAAGAAATCTTAGATAATGCCTACACTTGGAAAAAAAAAAAAACAGAAAAAGAATGGTACAAGCTCACACTTGAAGATAAGGAAGTAGCAATCACAAACATCAAAACAGAAAACAATTGAAAATGGTGATCATGGTGAAGCAAAAGCTCATTAAATAGAAAATTTTAACAGATTTATCTGGATTTAAAATTTAAGCAGGCCCTGGCTGATCAGCTCAGGGGTAGAATGTCAGCACAGAGTGTGGCTATCCCGGGTTCAATTCCCACTCAGGGCACACAGGAGAAGCGAACACCTGCTTCTCTCCTCCTCCCCATCTCTCTTTGCTCTCTTTCTCTCTTCCCCTCACTTCCCCTCCCACAGCCATGGCTTGATTGATTTGAGCACATCGGCCAAGACATGAGGATGGCTCTGTGGAGCCTCCACCTCAGGTGCTAAAAATAGCTCGGGTATGAGCAGCCCCAGATGGGCAGAGCATCATCCCCAGGCGGGGGTTGCCGGGTAGATCCCAGTTGGGGCACATGAGGGAGTCTGTCTCTCTATCTCCCCTCCTCTCATTTAGAAAAGAAGAAAAGGGAGAAAAAATTAAATAGAAACTAAAAATTTAACACGCCTACAAAATTACAAGTCCATTTGTACAAGCAGTTGTTTTTTTCAAATCTTCAAGTAAACCAATAATCCATACTATATACACTAGAAACAAACAGACAAAAAATAATAATAAACTACCCCAATTCAATTTGTATGGCCCCAGTAATCTTGAGGCTAATGCCAGTTCAGAGAGAAGAGTTTAATCATTATTTTTCACTTATTAACTTAGATGCCAAACTCCTAATGAGGATTAACTAAAATAATTCAATAGAAATATTGTGACAATATAGATTTTATTCCAAGGATGCTTTTATAATAAGAAAAAAATCTATTAATGTAATTCACCACATGAATTCCTGAAATGAGGAAAAGTAAGGTAGAGATCAGTGCCAGTTTGCCAGGGAAAGTGAAGGTTTATTCATGTCGTGACATAATTACCAATAGTGTCCTCTTCCACTGTCCGAACTGTCCTGTTCGGATGTAAAATAAATGTTCACCCTAAGATAAACCATGTAATTATCGAAGTTGTTGTAATAAAAGTATTTGTGACTTTTTATAGTCGTCCCTAGTTAAAATTGTTAGCAAAGAGTAGATAATCCTATAATCACATTTGTAGTAGAGAAACTGCCCAATTCTCTTTAAATTCTGAAGCAAAACAAGACTAGCACTAATCTGTCCTATATTGAACTGACAACTCTTGCTAAAACTGAGGCCACAATTAAGAAAAAAGAATGATGTAAGTACTAGGAAGCTAAAAAGGAAGGAAAAAATTACCTCTGTAATTTGTTTATTGCAATGGCTTGAAAAATTCAAGGTTATCTACAGTCGGCACTAACAAAGGTTTGCGAAAAAAAAAATATTTAAAATCAACTGCATTCCTGTATTGCAGCAACAGTCATTTGTAAAATATAATTTCGAAAAAGATATTTAAAGAAATCCATGATTCTTCCTACTGGAGTTCCTTCTTTCTTATGAAGACTGAAAGTACATGTCCCAGACTCCCTTCCACCTAGTTGCCTCATGTTTCCTAGTGAGCCTGGGAGAGGGAGTTGCCAAGCAAAGGAGGCAGCTGCCCTCAAGATGGCGTTTGCTTCTTTTGGAGTGAGCTACGGGGCAGGTTCTGTGGTTGGTCCCTGGCACTCTAGCTCCCTTGCAGAGAGTAGCACTGACAGCAGCAGGAGTTATCATCTATAGGAGACCTTGGTCTGGATTGTCTTCTGGCCATATTCCTCCTGGCAGTAGCACTGAGCCTGGTTCCCTGGCCCTCCTGTGAATTCTCCATGCTACCTAGTATCCCTAGTTTTGTTTTCCGATTAAACTAACAAGGGTAGATTCTGTTTTCTGCAAATAAGATCCTTGACAAATATAGGTGACCAGAAGTAAATTGAACAAAGAAACACATAAGACTTTTACAAAGTCACTTGAAGGACATTAGAAAACCTAAATAAATTGTGAGGCATTTCTTGTTTATGGATAAATAAACTTAATGTTGGAAATATGTGTATTCTTCCTAGTTAATATATACATGTATGGTAATCACAATCAAAAGTAAAATAAGATTGTTTTTGCAGAGTTTGACAAGAGAATTAAAAAATTTATTTGGAGGAGTAAAGTGCCAAAGTAGCCAGACAATTATGAAGAATAAAATGAGAGTGAGAGAGACATTACTATAAATCAAGATATCCTCAAAGCCTAGTAATTCCCAAAATGTAATATTGATGTAGTGATAGATGATTGATTATTGTTATCAAGACTTGGGGTAGTAGGAGTATAATTTTGTACAATTATTTTGTAGACATAATTGCAATGCCTTGTAAAATTAATATATGTCTTCCCCAAACCCCAGGCACTCTGTTTCTGTTCTCCCCCAGATGCCCAAGGAGAAATCTTTAATAATGTTTGTTACAGCATAGTTTATAAAATACAGCAAATGTTTACTATCTGGTAAAACTTAAGATGTGGGTGGTAGATGGTTGCTAATCTATTTTAAGTTTGAAGTATTTATAATTTTTAATTAGTGCTTGCCACTTTAAAATAAATCCAAAGTTTTTCCTTTGTAATTTTTAAATTTTGTGGGGTTTTTTGTTTTTTTCTATTGAATTTATTAAAGTGACATTAGTTAATAAACTTATTTTGATTTCAGATGTACAATCCTATAATACATCATCTGTATATTGTACTGTGTGTTTACCATCACAAATCAAGTCTCCTTCCATCATCATTTATCTTTATGAATTTTGGAAATTAACCCCTTATTAGATGTACCATTGGTGAATATGTTTTTCATTCATTGATCTGTCTTTCCATTTTGTTGATGGTTTTCTTTGTAAGCCAAAAGCTTTTTAGTTTGATGTAGCCTGATTTATTTATTTATTTGCTTCTTTGTTTGTTTCCCTTGCCCAAGAGATATGTCAGAAAAAATATTGCTATGAAAAATGTCTGAGACTGTACTGCCTATATTTTCTTCTAGGATTTTTATGGTTTCTCGACTTACATTAAGAGTTTGTTTTTGTGTATAGTGTAAGGAGGTGGTCTAGTTTTATTTTTTGCATGTGTATGTTCAATTTTCCCAACATTGCTTATTGGATAGACTGTCTTCACTCCATTGTATGTTTTTGCTCTTTTGTCAAATATTAATTGACCAGGCCCTGGCCGATTGGCTCAGCGGTAGAGCGTTGGCCTGGCGTGCGGGGGACCCGGGTTTGATTCCTGGCCAGGGCACATGGGAGAGGCACCCATTTGCTTCTCCACCCCCCCACCCCCTCCTTCCTCTTTGTCTCTCTCTTCCCCTCCCACAGCCGAGGCTCCATTGGAGCAGGGATGGCCCAGGTGCTGGGGATGGCTCCTTGGCCTCTACCCCAGGCGCTGGAGTGGCTCTGGTCGCAGCAGAGTGACCCCCGGACGGGGCAGCGCATTGCCCCCTGGTGGGCGTGCCGGGTGGATCCCGGTCGGGCGCATGCGGGAGTCTGTCTGGCTGTCTCTCCCCGTTTCCAGCTTCAGAAAAATACAGAAAAGGGGAGAAAAAAAATATTAATTGACCATAAAATTGTGGGTTTATTTCTGAGTTCACTATTCTGTTCCATTGATCTATATCCTGTTTTTATGCCAGTACCACGATGTTTTGATTAGTATGGACTTGTAGTATAGATTGATATCAGGTATTATGACTCCCCCAACTTTATTCTTTCTAAAGATTGCTGTGGCTATTCAGGGTCTTTTGGGTTTCCATATAAATTTTTGGGATATTCTAGTTCTGTAAGATATGCCATTGGTATTTTTAATAGGAATTGCATTGAATCTATAGATTGCTTTGGAAAGTATGGACATTTTAATGATATGAATTCTTCCTATCCATGAACACAGTATATGCTTCCACTTATTTGTATTATCATCCTCAACTTCTTTCGTCAGTATCCTATCTTTTTCCAAGTATAGGTTTTTACTTCCTTGATTAAATTTATTCCTAGGTACTTTACTTTTTTTTGTAATTGTAAATGTAACTTTTCTTAGTTTCTCTTTCTACTAATTTGTTATTGGTATATAAAAATGTCACCAATTTCTGAATATTAATTTTGTATCCTTCTACTTTACTGAATTTATTTATCAATTCTAGTAGAGTTTTGATTATGATTTTCTATATACAATATCATGCCATCTACAAATAATGACAGTTTAACTCCTTTCTTTTCAATTTGGATGCCTTTTATTTTTTCTTGTCTGATTGCTGTGGCTAGAACTTCCAGGACTATGTTAAATAAGAGTGCTGATAGCAGACATCCCTGTCTTGTTCCTAATAGGTATATATTAAGGAAAATACTTGTAGTTTTCCCCCTTTTGTATGATGTTGGCTGTAAGTTTGTCATATATGGCCTTTATTATGTTGAGGTATGTCCCCTCTATTCCCACTTTGCTGAGAGTTTTTATTATAAATTCATGCTGGATTTTGTCAAATACTTTTTCTGCATTTATTGATATGATCATGTGATTTTTAACCTTCATGGTTTTTTTTTTGTTTTTTTTGTTTTTGTTTTTACAGAGGCAGAGATAGACAGGGACAGACAGACAGAAACGGAGAGAGACGAGAAGCATCAATCATCAGTTTCTCGTTGCGTGTTGCGACTTCTTAGTTGTTCATTGATTGCTTTCTCACATGTGCCTTGACCGTGGGCCTTCAGCAGACCGAGTAACCCCCTGCTGGAGCCAGCGACCTTGGGTCTAAGCTGGTGAGCTCTTTGCTCAAGCCAGATGAGCCCGCGCTCAAGCTGGCAACCTCGGGGTCTCGAACCTGGGTCCTTCCGCATCCCAGTCCGACGCTCTATCCACTGCGCCACCACCTGGTCAGGCTAACCTTCGTTTTGTTTATGTGATGCATCACATTTATTGATTTTTATAAGCATCAACTCCCATATGTGCCTTGACCAGGCAAGCCCAGGGTTTCGAACCGGTGACCTCAGCATTTCCAGGTCGACGCTTTATCCATTCCACCACCACAGGTCAGGCCAAAAACTAATTATTTAACGTACCTGCTTAGTGTCTTCTTTGTTCATCTGTCAGTTGGTTTCTTTTGTTATCCTAATATTATCATATTTAACTTGTATGGGGTGCCGTGAACTAAGATAAGGGAGGGGGAGGGGGAATTCTTTAACTAACCTGCCTATTAGTGACTTTTTGTTGCTGAATTTCATTGGCTAAATCTTCAGTTGAAGGTTGGTATTTTGTACACTTCAAGCCCAAGCAAGCGCTACTAACTTCATCTGTCAATCTGTTTCTTTTGTTGGTTTTGATATTATTTAACACTGAGAATAAGGTCTCACAAAAGTACGTAGAGGGAAAAATTGTGAGTAAAGCCATTGCTATATTGTTCAGGGTGCTAACAGTTTCTGCTAATCGGTTCTAGACACTCCAAATTTCCTGTTTGTAGTGGCACTCCTCTTGATTCTCCAAGCAGCACCTTTCCAGATTCTCAAGCTTTGACCTCAAGTTGACAAACACCTGAGCCCAGACGCTGTCTTGAAATTCTGCAAGTTGCATCTTATGTAAATTAAGACGGCTGCCGCTATTTCTAATGGTGGGAAATGGCACCCATAGCACAGGCCCTCGCCTCTCCCAGCCTCCCCCTCACTTATCTCAGTAATGATGGTCAATTAGAAATCCACGACACCCCAGAACAGTAGATTGGATAATGGTTGCTGTGGTAATGTGGTTGCTGGTAATGGCAATCACAGGGCCCCCAGAGATGTGTCCCCCGCGGCATTTGGCTGCTCCCTGTTTTGTTAGCCGGAAATGAGGTCAAAGATCCCCTAAGGGCCTAACCGGAAGTCCCAGAACTAGACACTCTGTGCCAGAGTTCTGTTGTTTTGGCCTACAGACCTCCGGCACAGAGTGTCTACACTACAGCAAATGTTTTATTCTCAGCTACTGTACCTGGCCATGCAGGAACCGAGGATGAAACATCCCTCTTGGCATGTGGTCCCATACTTTTTTGGTATGCGGCTGCGTGTCATCAAAAATGGCTATGCGTGTCAGTGCTGACACGCGTGTCATAGGTTTGCCATCACGGTACTAGAGCAAGCAAACAAAAATTTAGCTAAACAAAAGTGATCTGACTTGTATTTAAGAGATAAGAAGTTAATGAAGTCACAGTTAGAATTTATGGTTAAGGTTCAGAGTGTGGGCTCTGAAATATGATTTAGGAGGGTCCCAACTCTGGTTTTCCACTTATTGGTCTTTTTTTACTTATGAGAGCACTGTGTGGATTAAGTTGGATAATGGACATAAAATACTCTGCAAAATGTAGTAAATTGTTTCCTCTGTGGAAATAAACTGTTTTTCAAAAGAAGGCAATCATGCTTAACTTGAACTCTACTCATATATCCCAACATTTCATTTTTCCTCTTTAAGGTAAGTCAGACATGGATAAAGAACTCTGTCACAGTGTTCTCCCTACTAAGCCCCCCACTTACACAAATTGTGTATGAGGGGTGGTGTTGGGAGGAGGCGTCTGACTGTTCTCAGAATGGGGTTTTGTGTGGTCTTTAGCTGTTTGATGGAGGACCTTTGCTTCTCTCTTTATCAAATCCAGAGCAAGTAGAATGTACGAGAAGCATATCTTCTCCATCCCCTTCAAATGATATAATTTGTTATAGAAGCTTCAAACTCAAGATGATTAATTGCATGGATGTTGGGCATCTCTTCTGATAATTGGACATTTTTCTAGCTGAAGTGTTTGTCAAGATCATCCAAATGTCTTGAAACAATTACTGAGCACCTGCCTTCTGGCGCTGGCCATGTTTCTGAAGCAAAGCAGACAAAAGACAAGCATCATTTTGCAGTCAGTTCTCTGCTAAAAACCAACAACTTACAAGTTGTATCAGGACAGCATATCATTGTGCTTAGACTTAATTATTCTGGTACTGATTCCACATTTCATAGAAATTTTCTGATTAATATTACCTTCCCATTTAGATGTCCATGTGGACAGGAGATGAACTGGTCAGGCCAAGCTGAGTTGTTTAAATCATGTGGCAGCTATACTTCTGCACTTAGATATATATGCACATCTGTCTCCTTAAGCTTATTTAATGAGAATTTGTTCTTGAATAATGGCTCAACATCTGTCTCCTTAGGCTTATTTAATGTGATTTTGCTCTTAAGTAATGGTTCAACTTTCAGGGCACCATAAACATGGCTTCCCCCAGCCTGGAGAGCTTAAAACTAAATCCAGAATGCAGTGAGAGTTACCAAGTAATGAGGTCTTCTGGGAAATAGCCAGAGAGAGGGCTTCTCCTACTGATTGTTTGATCATTACACATGTCTTTCTATCTACTATTTAGAAACATCTTTCAAAAATCAATCTGGAAGAATCAAACACCTAAACAGACCGATTACAACATTAATTGGTCCAAAGACAAACAGTTCAGCCTTCCCAGATATCAGCAAAAGTTGCAAAGCAGGAGACTCAACTGAGGCAACTCTTTTGAAAGCCATGAGAGTGGAAGAGGTAAAGATTCTCTGAAGACTTGTTTAAATAATTTGATTCAGTATACCTACTGGAACCTGATTGTCCCTGGGAGACCTTTTTAGTCATTAGAGGTAATCAGCAATTGATTCTAGGGAGACTTAGAGGGATTTATAATACTTTATTCAGAAGGCCTTAAAAATGATCAGCTTTTCTATAGTACTTTTGATATTTTTTTGACTGTGGGGCATTCAAACCTGGTTTTGCTATCTGATACTTTTAGTTATGAATCTTGATATGCAGAAATTGACTTAGAACAAGGGTTTGAACTTTTATCCCAAATACCTATTTTATTTTCTACTCCTCTGAGTCAGGCTGGACCACGTGCAAGCCTCACCATGTATCTTTTATCTCTTCACTTTAAGACCTCTAGTTCACAAGCAGTGTAAAGAGGCGAGGTCACTTTTATTTTCCCCTTTCTCTTTACTGATTCTAGTCTTCTGGACTTATCATTTTAATTCAGAGGAAATAAAGCTGTGAAAAGAAGTAAGATTATTATTATTCCAGATAATTTATAACCATTAATCCTCATCTCTAGGGGTGACCCACAGACCGTATCAGACCACCGTGGGTATGGTATTAATTTCCTCTTGCTGTGTTATAAGTTACTACAAATTAAGTGGCTTAAAACAACAACTATTAGCCCGCAGTGCTATAGGTATAAAGTCTGGGTACTCTTTGACTTGGTTTTCTACTCAGAGCCTCAAAGGCAGAAATCAAGAAGTCAGTTGGGCTAAGTTCTCATCTGGAGGCTTGGGAAAAGAATAAATTTCCAAACTGATTCAGAGTTGGAAGAATTTAGTTTCTTGTATTTATAGGCCTGAGGATTCCCAGGATTTTTATTTTTTTATTTTTGCTCAGTCTGCAGCTGCTCTCAGCTCTGAGATACTGCCCAAATGACTCGCTACTTGGTCCTCTATATCTTCAAGCCAGTAACAGCAGACCAAATACTTCTCACACTTCAAATCTCTAATGTCCACTTCTACCACCAGCCAGAGAAAGCTCCTTGCTTTGAAGG
The DNA here is from genome assembly GCF_036850995.1 of Saccopteryx leptura. Taxonomy (NCBI): domain Eukaryota; kingdom Metazoa; phylum Chordata; class Mammalia; order Chiroptera; family Emballonuridae; genus Saccopteryx; species Saccopteryx leptura. The sequence continues at coordinate 138,315,718 of NC_089503.1, forward strand.
GTTTGTGTGATTACATCAGGCCCATTCAGATTATCTCTCTTAAATTGAAAGTTGTCATGTTAAATAATGTAACCACAGGATTAAAATTTATCCCATTCATAATCCCATGGATTCTGCTGGATGTATACACCAGAGGGTGGGAGATTTGGGAAGACATTGTAGAATTCTAACCTACCATGGAAATGGGTTGAGGAGGGCTAGCTAATGCCTTGAGTTGCCTCAAGAGTTTGAGTTTGGAATCTTTGGGTAAGAATACCTTGGAACAATTTCTCATCATTTTAGAAAGGAAGCATATGGACAGAGAATGTTCATTACAACATTACCTAAAAATGTACCATCTGGTTTGTTGGGGTTTTTTTTTTGTTGTTGTTACTGATTTTTTTTTGTAAATTGGCCTATTTTGTGTTTTAATAATTTTTCCTGATGCAATGGTTATTAAATGTCATAGGAAATTTTAACATGGACAAATGGTTTCTATAGGGTCTGATCTATTAGACCTGGCTATTTCTATCACACATGTGATATGTAGGCCTCCTTTAATTTGCAGTGAGTTTGTATTTCTGAAACATGGCAGCTCTGTTAAATTTCATATGTTCTCCCTTTAGACTGTTTTATGATTCTAATTATTCTTAATAGCTCTGTTATTGTTTGATGCCTTTATTAAACAATGTTAACTGAGGTTTAGCTTATCCTTCATTCTTCATTTTTATGTTTCTTTTGTGACAGTGAGTTACATACAAAACTGAATTTCAGTCTTACAAAATATGTACAATGATAGGTTTTGCCTTGGTTTTGATATGGCCTAAAATGGCAAAGCTGCCTATTATACATGCTTTAGTTTTTTTTTCTAGAAAATGACCAAATCGAAAAGATAGTAAAGACTGGGTTATTTCATGGATGTCAGTTACCTGATGATTAAATAGTCATGTAATGGAAATGCTAAATACTGGCTGCCTTTTTCTATAACTCAATGGCTAATGATTCTTGTTATGATCCCTAGAATTTCTCAGTAGGATTTTAAAATTCTACACATGCATTATCAGGGCAGTTGTCCATGTGGTCATGAGTAATCATGAAGACTGTATTTGTAACACAAGTGGGTGTGGCAGGAGTCAATGGAATGGAGAATAGATCATGATATACTTTGTTGTCAATACCCTGCATTTCTACGGATATTTGTTGGAAAGAGCACAGTGCTTGAAACAGTCCAATAACTTTTGATGTATAGCTATTCATGCTGGTTTTCTTTTTAGATTTTATTTTTTCTTTTAGAAGTGAATAATTGTGTAGAAATAAAATAAAACAAAATATTGAACAATGAGCACTAAGTACCATATTTTTTCTCCATAAGACACACCTGATCATAAGACACACCTAGGGTTTTAAAGAGAAAAATAAGAAAAAAAATATTCTGAACCAAATGGTGTGTTAAAATATTTAATAAAATACCGTATTTTTCACTCCATAAGATGCATGGGCATTTTCCCCTCCACTTTTTTGAGGGAAAAAGGTATGTCTTATGGAGCAAAAAAAACCCCAAAAATGGTAAACTATAAGTGATTTAAAACAACAACAATACCCTAATAGAAGTATGGGCAAAAGACATGAATCAGTAATTTCAAGTTGTCCAGAATTTGTTTTACATGTATCTTTCATAATAGATCACTAGCTCCATGAGATATATTGCTTACAATTACCGTATTTCCCCATGTATAAGATGCACCATTTTAGAAAATTCTAGGTTCTAAAAACTGGGTATGTCTTATACAGTGATTGTAGATTTTTTTACTTGCATTTCTGACTTTTTTTGTGATTACTTTTGCGCTCATTGTTAAAGACAGTGATTTTCATCAGACACAGATGAGGACAAGCTAATGGATGGGAGTTTTGACAGTGATGAGGAGTTGTATGAATTTTATGATGAATAAAACATGAATTCAATAACTTTATGTAATACATTTTGTTTCAAAATTCAGGCCTCACAGTTAAGGTGCATCTTATACATAGAAGTGTCTTATACATGGGGAAATATGGTATATCCACAGCACAAGTCAAGGTCTTACACATAGTAAATGTTGAACAAATGTATATTTAAAAATTAATCAAAGAATTTTCCCTGGCTGGCTAGCTTAGCAGTAGAGCATTGGCCAGGCATGCGGAAGTCCTGGGTTCGATTCCCAGCTAGGGTGCACAGGAGAAGTGCCCGTTTGCTTCTCCACCCTTCCCCCTCTCCTTTATCTTATCTCTCTCTTCCCCTCCTGCAGCCAAGGCTCCATTGGAGCAAAGTTAGCCCTGGTGCTGAGGATGGCTCCATGGCCTCCACCTCAGGCGCTAAAATGGTTCCGGTTACAATGGTATAATGCCCCAGATGGGCAGAACATCACCTCTGGTGGGCATGCCAGGTGGATCCCAGTAGGGTGCATGCAGGAGTCTGTCTCTTTGCCTCCCTGCTTCTCACTTCAGAAAAAAAATCAAAGAAGAAAAATAAAAATAGCTGATGAAATATAATAAGATCAAATATCATTTATATAATATAAATTAAAAAAAAATTATCACATTGGTAAAGGTAAAAATGAAATACTGAATATGTGCCTGATCTGTGATGGTGCAGTGGATAAAGCATTGACCTGGAAATGCTGAGGTCACTGGTTCAAAACCCTGGGCTTGCCTGGTTAAGGCACATATGGGAGTTGATGCTTCCAGCTCCTCCCTCCTTCTCTCTCTCTCTCTGTCTCTCTCTTCTCTCTCTCTCTGTCTCTCCTCTCTAAAAAAAAAATGAATAAATTTTAAAAAATTTTAAAAAAAGAAATACTGAATATGTATTAAGATTATAGTAAAAAATGACATTCTCATTAACTTTAGGTCAATTTCAACAAATATTTTGAGCATAATGCAGGTCATAAAGAATCATTGATGAGCAAAACAGTCTTTTGACAAGAGAGAGGCTAGGTATACTACAAAATGCTATGAAAAGAAGTCTGGAAATTATGTATCAATAGCATTAAAATGTTCATGGAAATTTTAATTTTATAGATTTTTTCCTATAATATTCATTGTAATATTATAAACTCCCCAAAATGGCAAATAAACATACACTCGAACAAAAGGATATTTAAATTATTACATATCCATGTGATGAAACAATATATATCCATTAAAGTACATTTTTAAAAAATTTGTCATTTTAGAGAAAGAGTGAGAGAAAGAGAGCGAGAAAGAAGGGCGAGGGGAGGGGCAGGAAGTATCAACTCCCATATGTTGCTTTGACCAGACAAGCCCAGGGTTTCAAACCAGCAAACTCAGTGTTCCAGGTCAACACTTTATCCACTGTACCACCACAGGTCTGGCCTAAAGTACATTTTGAAGCATATTTAAGTACAAGGGAAATTGCTATCTATCTATCTATCTATCTATCTATCTGTCATCTATCTATTTAATATGAAGTTAGCTCTCACTTAATGTGGATAGGTTCAGTGACTTTAAGCCAAACTACATATAATAGAACTAATTTTACCTTAGGCTAATCAATATAAACAAGAGTTCCTACAGTATCTCATCAACCTCATAATAAAATGACATTAAATGAAATGATGTTATTTGAGAACCTATTACTTATATAAATATAAATGTAAATATATATATATATATATAATAGTATTCTAAAGTTATCTTTCATTGATATTATAGGTGAGTTTTTTCAAAATGGATTTTACTTTTCAGATATTTTAAATTTATAGAAGAATTGAAACTATATTACAGAATTACCATATATCCCCACTCATCCACCAAATTTTTCATTCTTAAAATTTTACATTGTTATGGTACACTTGTCATAATTAATAAACCCATATTGAGCTATTATTATTATTATTTTTAGGTGAGAGAAAGGCATACAGTGAGGAAGACTCCCATATACACCCCAACTGGGATCCACCTGACAACCCCTACTGGGCTGATGCTCGAGGACTAAGCTATTTCTAGTGCCTGAGGTTGATGTGCTCCAATGGAGCTATCCTCAGTGCCCAGGACCATGCTTGAACCAACTGAGCCACTGGCTGTGGGGGGGGGGGGAGAAAGAGAGAAGGGGGAGAGAGAGGGGAGAGAAGCAGTTGGTCACTTCTCTTGTGTGCCCTGGACTGGTAATTGAACTCGTGATGTCTATATACCTAGCTGATGCTCTATCCACTGAGCCAGCAGCCATAACCCTTATTAAGCTATTATTAATAACTAAAGTCCTGTACTTTTAGTTACTTATTTTAATGCAACATTTGGTGATTTTAAATTATATTTTATTTATACTCTTCCATATTTTTCACAACTTTTAAAACATACTTCTAGCTTCTAATGGTGGCATAGTAATATCTTTCTCAGACTAATGCTCCTGTTTATAACAAGAAATTGTGCACATTATCTTTAAAATAAAACTATTTGAAGGCTAATTCCTCAACTGCACCATGTGGAGCAAGATTCAAAGGAATACAGCAAAGCAACAGCTGTTAGCAGCAGCTGCCTAGTGCTCACAAGTTGAAGTTCAAGTTGTACTAAGTTAAGACATTGAACATGTCAGGCCTTTTATTAAAATGACAGAAGGGCCATATGCCTTTGGAAGAAGGGTTACTCCCCATTGCTGTGGCTACACCTGATGATTAAGGGCAAACAGAAAGTAGATATACCATGAGAAAACCTAAAACCAACCCCAGAAGATGAAAGGACTCTACTAATCCTTTAACCATACACTAGATCACAACTCAATTCTTTTCAAAAGATGGTAATAGAATGCACACTATCTGTAACATACCTAACTTAATGTTCAGTGTAATATAATGTTTACCATACAGGCACAGTCATGATATAAAAAAAACAGTCAATAGAAAGAGACCCAGTGATGACCGATATGTTGTAATCAGTATGTGGAAAACATTACAAATGAGTCATGAAAATAGGTGGACATAATGGGTAAAGAAATAAATATACAAACAAAACTATTATAAACAGTAAAATAGAAATTCTAGAACTGAAATATATAATACTGAAATAAAAATGATTCATACTATGGTATTAACAATATTTTGAAATAGAAGAATCAGTAAATTTGAAAATTGATCATTAGAAATTATCCCAATTAAATCACAGAATAAAATATTGAAAATCAATGAACCTAAACTCAATGTCCTATTGGTCAATATTGAGAGGAATAACATTTTGTTATTGGAGTCTCAGAAGAATAAAAGAGAAGAAATGGAACTAAAACATATCTCAAGACAAAATAGCCATAATTTCTCCAAATTTAATTTTTTTTTTTTTTTTCTGAAGCTGGAAACGGGGAGAGACAGTCAGACAGACTCCGGCATGCGCCCGACCGGGATCCACCTGGCACGCCCACCAGGGGCAACGCTCTGCCCACCAGGGGGCGATGCTCTGCCCCTCCAGGGCGTCGCTCTGGCACGACCAGAGCCACTCTAGCGCCTGGGGCAGTGGCCAAGGAGCCATCCCCAGTGCCCGGGCCATCTTTGCTCCAATGGAGCCTTGGCTGCGGGAGGGGAAGAGAGAGACAGAGAGGAAGGGAGGGGGTGAAGAAGCAAATGGGCGCTTCTCCTGTGTGCCCTGGCGGGGAATCGAACCCAGGTCCCCCGCACGCCAGGCCGACGCTCTACCACTGAGCCAACCGGCCAGGGCCCAAATTTAATTTTTAAAACCCTTTAGTCCAGGAAAATTGGTGAGCCCCAAATATATTAAAATCCAAAGAAAATTACACTTATGGAGATTATAGTAAGATTTCTGAATTCTAAAGAGGAAAGAGAACATCTTTAAAGCAGACAGAGAGAAAAGACACTGAAATAAGACATTAGAAAAGTTATGAGAATGACACCTGCCTTCTCAACAAAAATAATTAAGGACAGATATTATGGATTGTATATTTTAAGTATTGGACAAAAACTGTCTGCTCATATCTGTGTCCAATGAAAATTGCCTTAAAATTGAAGGTGATATCAAAATAGTTTTAGATAGAAAAGGTAAAAGCCTTTGTTACCAACAGGTCCTTTCTAATGAACATGGTAATAGTAGTAAAAATTCTTTAGGTACAACAAAGTAATATCAAATGTAAATTAATATCTAATAGAATGAAGAACACGGTCCTGGCCAGTTGGCTCAGTGGATAGAGTGTCAGCCCGGAGTGCAGATGTCCTGGGTTGGATCTTCAGTCAGGGCACATGTGAGAAGTGACCATCTGCTTCTCTTCCCCTCTCTTTCTCCTTCTCTCCTTCTTTCCCTCTCGCAGCCAGTCAGTCGATTGTTTCCTGCATCAGCCATGGGCACTGAGGATAGATCAGTTGATTCGAGCCTCTGCCCCAGACAGGGTTGCCGGGTAGATTCCCATCAGAATGCATATGGAAGCCCGTCTCTCTGTCTCCCTCCTCTCACTTGAAAATAAGGAATGAAGAACACAAAAAATAAATGTGTGAGCAAACATAAAAAGCATTTTTTCTTTCTTATTCTAAAAGTTAATTGACGATTTAAGCCAAATAATAAGAATGTTTCATGGAGTTTATAACATATGGATATAAAATGTGTGGCACATAAAACAGAAGTTGGGATAAATATAACACAAAGCAGAGAGATATATTTAATTTTACTCTCGTAAGATTCTTTTACCATATACATATGTACACACAAGTTGACCTTTCATATATCTCTTGGAGAAATGTCTATTCAGGTCCTTTGCCTAGTTTTTAACTGGGTTATTTTTAATTTTTATTTTTTTGCTCCTGAGTTGTATGAGCTCTATATATTTTGGATATTTAACCCCTTATCAGATATGCTTGCAAATATTTTTCCCATTTTGTAAGTTGTAGTTTCATGTTGTTGATAGTTTCTTTTGCTGTGCAGAGGCTTTTAGTTTGATGTAGTCACACTTGATTCTTTTTTTTTAGTTTGTTGCTTGTGCTTTAGGTATCATATCCAAAAAAATCATTACTAAGGTCCATGTTAAAAAGCTATAGTCCTATGTTTTCTTCTAAGAGTCTTATGGTTTCAGGCCTTACATTTAGATATTAAATCAATTTTGTAAGTGATATATGATAGGGTTCTAGCTTCATAGTTTTACTTGTACATATCCAACTACCCCAGCACCATTTATTGAAAAGACTATCTTTTCTTCATTGAGTATTCTTGGCTTTCTTGTCAAACCATTTATGCTTGGGTTCATTTCTATGGTCTTGCTTCTGTTTCATTAGTCTTTTTGTTTTTAATGCTAGTACACTATTGTTTTGATGACTACAGCTTTCTAGTATAGTTGAAATCAGAAAGTGTGGTGCCTCCTGCTTTGTTCTTCTTTCTCTGGCTGTTTCGGGTCTTTTGTGATTCTATATAAATTTTAGAAGTGTTTTTTTAATCTCTAAAAAAATGCCCTGAAAATTTTTACTGTAATTGCATGGAATCTACAGGTGACTTTTGGTATTGACATTTCAACAATATTAATTCTTCCTTTCGATTTATTTGTGTCTTTTTCATTTTCTTTCATCAATGTCTTGTAGTTTTCAGATTCGAAATCTTTCACTTTCTTAAATTTATTTCTAAGTGTTCTATTGTTTCTGATCACTGGTATATCACTAAATCCTATTTTATGCTATATCAAATATATAGTTATTTTGAGTCTTCTGTATGTCCCCTTATTTTTAAGAAAAATATAGCCTATGTACTCATACTTATCAGAATTTTCGCTTTTCACTTCTTGTGTTGCCTTTAGTTTTTATTAATTTTGTGCTCTTGTGAAAAAGCCTTAGCCTGCAAGCAAAATAAGGAGCTATGAAAGCATATTGTATAACTTGTGGTCCCATTGTAATTTCCTTAGCTGAGATTCAACAATGAACCCTCAGGTCATTTCAAATCTGTTCTTAAAATTTAATTTCCTTTAGTTTTCATGGCAGCATAAAACTAAGATGTCCCAGTTAAGCAAGGTCATTTTATTAGTATACTTTATGTGTTTTTCGGCTATGGTCAGGTACTGCAGGGCTTTGAAAGTGCTTAGCTTTAGCGCAGCCTGAGAACTAGAGTCAACATGAAAAGCAGTGGTTTTCAAGTGTTGAGAGAGACTCATCTGATTTTAGGAATGGTTTTAATGTTTCTTTCTGCAGCACAAAAATTCAGTGTAAGCATGTTAGACACATTCTGGCTAAAACCAACAAACTTCTTTTAATACAGAAATATGTCAGTGCTGTTGGGTTTTTCCTTATGTAATCAGTGAATTTTCCTTTGTACTTGTTTTGAACTGCAGAATAATAGTGTTCTATGTATAAATATCATTGCTACTTTTGAAACTCCAATTAAAAATCAAGAAAATGCTTTTCCTGAAAAATTATGAAATCTATAATACTCATTTTTGAATCGTTTATAATGCTAACAATGAATTAAAAAGAAACATTTTTTGTGTGTGGTTTTTTTTTTAATCTTTTCCAATGGAAACAAAACATTTAAGAGTATGGTCAAGGTAGAGTTGATGAGCATTTGCTTTTGCAATCCAAAAGACTCTTATTTTTATTTGTTGATATTAACTTATTAGAGCTAAAGGGGTCAGGTCCCCAAAACATGTGGAAGAAGAGTTAGGGTAACACAACCGGCCTTGTCTTTTGGTTCCTTGAATTAAAGACTGGTTAGCACCAATCCTGAAACAATGCTTTATTGCCTAGTGATAAACTATACTTGTCTGCTTTGATTTATAAAGTGTCTTGTCCTTCAGTTGGTTGAATTTTCCCAGTCAAGGTGGAGTTCAGCAATATCTGTACAGTAAGTCAGAAAAATCCCTGTGAAGTCAGAGCCACAGGAAGACCACTTCCCACTGCCATAGACTGTATGTCATGAACTTTGTAAGTAACCAGACAGAATATCTCATTCTCATTGTATGACCCAGTGATATATATCTGTAAGCTAGCAGATCTGCGTTACCTTTTATGAATTCCTAGCATTGTATTCATGTTCTTCTTGACTCAGATCCAGTGAGAAAATCCTTGTATATACATTTCTGTTATCTACATCTGTATCCTGAGACCGACTGAAAATTCATTATGGAGTGCAAAACAAGTAAGTGGAATGCATTCAAACATTACATTTATTCTAGATACGAAATTTTAAGTGAGAGACTTGTGAATGACAATGTAGCCAGTAGATGAAATTTTGGTTATTGAACTTTATAGGTTATTTCATTTGGACTCTGTATGAGCTCAATACACTTACTCTAAAGAAACAAAGACTTAAAGCCCTGGCCAGTTGGCTCAGCGGTAGAGCGTCGGCCTAGCGTGCGGAGGACCTGGGTTGGATTCCCGGCCAGGGCACACAGGAGAAGCGCCCATTTGCTTCTCCACCCTCCGCCGTGCTTTCTTCTCTGTCTCTCTCTTCCCCTCCCGCAGCCAAGGCTCCATTGGAGCAAAGATGGCCCGGGCGCTGGGGATGGCTCTGTGGCCTCTGCCTCAGGCGCTAGAGTGGCTGTGGTCGCAACATGGCGATGCCCAGGATGGGCAGAGCATCGCCCCCTGGTGGGCAGAGCGTCGCCCCATGGTGGGCGTGCTGGGTGGATCCGGGTCGGGCGCATGCGGGAGTCTGTCTGACTATCTCTCCCTGTTTCCAGCTTCAGAAAAATGAAAAAACAAACAAACAAACAAACAAACAAAAAAAAAAAACAGAAACAAAGACTTGAGAGCCATGATAGCGGCTTCCAAATAAATGAGGACCTGTCCATTGAAAGAATAGTTAGACTTATATTGTTTGCTTTAGCAGGTAGCACCACATCTACTAGTAACAAGTTATTGGATGCTAAATTCAACTTAATCTTTTAAAAAATTCTAAATATTTAGCGGTAGCTTACTAGCCTTCCTAGACAAGCAGTAAATATTTTAGAGTCTGAATGACTCTCTGCTAGGGCTGCTGGAAAGAGGACTCCTGATCTGGTAGGGAATTTGGACTTGTCATTTCAAAGGTTCAGTCCCACCCTGATTCTGTTCTGTTTACCAAGGGGTAATTGATAGCGCCATCTCATCCTTCCTCTGACCCCTCATTTTCCTTTCTTCACCACAGGATAACGCAAAGACAGGGAGAAAAGAAGCCCAAATTTACCTGTGAATTACTAGCAGAATTAGAAATGAGCTCTCAAAAACATTTTTTTTTCCTTATCACACCTCAGCTGCTTCTGAGACCATTGTTTTAGGACTGTAATTCCCATATTCTCTCAGCCAATTTGCATGTGGCTGTACTCTAATTCTTTTCTGAGGTCATGCGTTTTACTTTCTCTATCCTTCTGTAGGTCTTAATGTAACAATTGGTCATCTGGGAGTGTGCAGTTAGAAACTTCTGTTTCTATCTATATAAAAAAACATGTTTTTGAAAACAGATTAAGTCTGACTTCTCAGCAGCCCCATCCATGCTCTCAAATTCAGGGCAAGGGATTGAAAGGGGAATATTACAGCCCAGCATAAAATGGACCAAAGAAAAGTGAACACACCATTGTTTCTCATTAAATATATCCCAATCCAGAACTTTTCAAGATTGGTTTTCATGGTAAAATAAGTTTGAGAAATATTTATGATACTAATGTTTTATATTTATTGAGGATTTACTAAGTGTATATATGGATCAGGTCCAGTGTTTTATATATGTTATGTCATTTAACTCTCAGTTATTATTACCCTTATATCTGAGGCACAGAAAAGTGAAATATTACTACTACCCAGGTGGTGAATGCTAGGGGCAGGAATACAGTCCAGCAAGTATAACCCTGGCTTCCTTAAAAGGCTTCTCATAGACTTAAATGCACTCTTGGGGTTTGTTAATCTTCACAGGAAAAATATTTGATTATTGGGCCTTTTTCTGTGACACGTGAGAATTTAGTGTTTTCTAAATTATGTTTTAGCTGTCTCACTTGTAACTTTTGTCTTTTTGATTAGAAATCATTTCAATAGAGGAAAATGTTCTAATTAGAATACCAGCATTGTAACTGATAACAAATTGTTGTGAAATACTATTTGAGATTATTTCTTACTACTGAAAGTTATCAAATAGGGCAGAAATTATAACAGGAACAACAGTATGTTCAGACCAAACTTTTGTATGAATGATAATGAATGACTATTGTTTTAGGACTAGTTTGGGAATGGTTTGTTAGGCAACAATAGTAAACCAATATAGAGAGAATGCTGTGTGACTTTTATAGGAGTACATAATAGAGGGTAACAAATATCTCCTAACCCCTGTGGAGGTTACCTGAGCCATAGGATTTGTGACCTCCAAAATCTATGGGTTTTTTTGTTTTGTTTTGTTTTTCATGTGAAATTTTTTTTTTATAAATAAATTTTTATTTTAATGGGATGACATCAATAAATCAGGGTACATATATTCAAAGAAAACATTTCCAGGTTATCTTGTCATTCAGTTCTGATGTATACCCATCACCAAAAGAGAGATCGTCCTCCGTCACCCTCTATCCAGTTTTTTTTTTTGGTACTCCTCCCCCTCCCATTCCCCCTCTCCCTCCTTCACTCCCCCCACCCCCCGTAACCACCACACTCCTGTCCATGTCTCTTAGTCTCGCTTTTATGTCTCACCAATGTATGGAATCCTGCAGTTCTTGTTTTTTTCTGATCCGCTTATTTCACTCCGCATAATGTTATCAAGATTCCACCATTCTGCTGTAAGTGATCCAATGTCATCATTTCTTCTAGCTGAATAGTATACCATGGTGTATATGGGCCCCATCTTCTTTATCCAGTCTTCTATTTTTTTTAAAGTGATTAAAAGCCTTTAAGCAAACTCTTGGCCAATACAGCAAGAATCCATAAAAGAGTAGTGTCCTTAACATGTTCACCAAGTCCAAGTTGGCCCCATCACCATGCCAAATCCCTGAGAAATGCAACCCAACCACAGTTCAGTCTATTAGGAGCTGTCACAGGGAGCAGGAGTCCAGGAAAAGTCCACACAGGAAAAGTCCGCATGGCACTGGAATTGTTATCACCATTCTATACTTTGCAGCTCATGTCCAAGTCCCAATGACCACTGCTTCTAGCTGGTAATGATTCAGGTAGACTGGAAAAGCCATTTGCAGCATGCGTGGATATGGAGCTTCTATTCTCCTTTGCCTGGAGAATTGAGACCAGGTTGCTTTTCCCTGGAGCTCTGCGACTGAGGCATGGTAAAGAGAACCTTGGGATACACTAAGCTGGGTGGCAAAGTAAATTCATAATACAAGTTGGCAAAAAGGGGAAGGAGAGCTCTCCATTAGGAGTAGGTCCCAGCCTGAAATATGAGTGGGGCATTGAGGAAGGAGGGATTAAGGAAACACTATATTCTAAGCAAAGCAGCAGAAAATAGGACTATCAACACCCACAACAGAGATCTTTGAGGGAAGAATAAAAAACCTGATTATTCAGGCAAAACATAGTTAAGTGGCCCTTGTGCAAATGAGATCAGTTTACCTGCTTCTTGGAAGAAATACCCTAGGCTCGTCCACAGTGTTGTAGATGGGGTCGACGGCCCTGGGCACCTTCAGCCTTCAGTGGCAAACCCCAGCTTTCTGGGCAAGGTTAGGTCATAGGTGGCTGGAGCAGGGCTGGAAGAGACTGAACCCTCCCTTAGAGGAGCGAGGGGGAAGCCTACCTTCCAGTGTCCCTGTTTCCTCACAGCAGAGGCATGTAAGCCTGGCAGGCTTTAGCTCAATGACCTTCCTTTCCACTATTGAAGCAGGACCCAGATGGCATCCTATGAGACCCCTTTGGGGCGTTGGAGCCTTTAAGGGTGTATCCTAAAAGTTAGTAGTTCCCCTGATCTCTATTGGGCTTTTCCTGCCTCTTGGTATCTTAAAAGCCATGCTCAGAAGATCTCGCTGAGGGGTTTGAGGATCCCCATCCGCCTATATAAATCTTTTCCATATATCTGGAGCTATTTGGAAAAAGACAAAACAGTGTTATTAGCTGGATCTAATAAAGAAGGAAGTAGTTTGCAGGCGAAAAAGATTTGGTGTCTCCTGTTAATCAGCCTTCAAAAGAAATGTAAATTTTTTTTTTTTAAGTAAAAAGCATGATATGGTAGACTCGTAGGAGTCATTGGCCTGGTGTGCAGGATTCCTGGGTTTGATTCCTGGCCAGAGCACACAGGAGAAGCGCCCATCTACCTCTACACCCCTCCCCCTCTCCCTCCCCTCCCTCCTCTCCTTCTCTCACTTCCCCTCCCGCAGCCAAGGCTCCACCTGAGCAAAGCCACACCGGGCACTAAGGATGGCCCCATGGCCTCTGTCCCAGTCACTAGAATGGCTCTGGTTGTAACAGAGCTACACCCCAGATGGGCATAGCATCACCCCCTGGTAGGCATGCCAGGTGGATCCTGGTCAGGCGCATGCGGGAGTCTGCCTGACTGCCTCCCCATTTCCATCCTCAGAAAAATACAAAAAATAAATAAATAAAAGAAAAAATACAACAACAACAAAAAAAGAAAATAGGAAAAAAGAAAAAAAAAAAACGGCATTCCCTTGTGTTAAAGCTCCAGGGAGCATGGAGTGAGCTTGAGTATGTCCTATGAAACATGGAGCTCTATGTTGACATATAAGTCTTTGAAGAAGGAGGAACTGCTGAAATAGTTCATCAGCATTTGTCCCTAAGACAGCAGTCTTTATAGTGGAAACACCATAAGTAAATATTTGCTGTCTGTCTATAGATTAAAGGGGGAATATGGCAAATGCTGAACAGCCATGCTGTTTGTGCCCCTCCCCTCCCCCAACCCCCTCCCTCTCCTCCCCCCACCCTGTACCCCCAACACTGTTGTCCATGTCTCTGAGTCTCATCTTTATGTCCCACCTATGTATGGAATCATATAGTTCTTAGTTTTTTCTGATTTACTTCTTTCGCTCAGTATAATGTTATCAAGGCCCATCCATGTTGTTGTAAAAGATCCTATGTCATCATTTCTTATGGCTGAGTAGTATTCCATAGTATATATATATACCAAAGCTTTTTAATCCACTCGTCCTCTAATGGACACTTGGGTTGTTTCCAGATCTTTGCTATTGTGAACAATGCTGCCATAAACATGGGGGTGCATTTCTTCTTTTCAAACAGTGCTATGGTGATCTTGGGATATATTCCTAACATTGGAATAGCTGAGTCAAAAGGCAGTTCGATTTTTAATTTCTTGAGGAATCTCCATACTGTTTTCCACAGTGGCTGCACCAGTCTGCATTCCCACCAGTAGTGCAGGAGGGTTCCCTTTTCTCCACATCCTCGCCAGCACTTATTCTGTGTTGTTTTATTGATGAGTGCCATTCTGACTGGTGTGAGGTGATATCTCATTGTGGTTTTAATTTGCATTTCTCTAATCATTAGTGATGTTGAACATTTTTTCATATGCCTATTGGCCATCTATGAGTCCTCTTTGGAGAAGTGTGTATTCATTTCTTTTGCCCATTTTTGGATTGGATTGTTTGTCTTCCTGGTATTAAGTTTTACAAGTTCTTTATAAATTTTGGTTATTAACCCCTTATCAGACACAATGTCAAATATGTTCTCCCATTGTGTAGTTTGTCTTTTTATTCTGTTCTTATTGTCTTTAGCTGTGCAGAAGCTTTTTAGTTTGATAAAGTCCCACTTGTTTATCCTGTCTTTTATTTCACTTGCCTGTGGAGACAAATCAGCAAATATATTGCTGCGAGAGATGTCAGAGAGCTTACTGCCTATGTTTTCTTCTAAGATGCTTATGGTTTCATGGCTTACATTTAAGTCTTTTATCCATTTTGAGTTTATTTTTGTGAGTGGTGTAAGTTGGTGGTCTAGTTTCACTTTTTTTGCAGGTAGCTGTCCAATTTTCCCAACACCATTTGTTGAAGAGGCTGTCTTTACTCCATTTTATTTCCTTACCTCCTTTGTCAAATATCAGTTGTCCATAGAGCTGTGGGTTTATTTCTGGGTTCTCTGTTCTGTTCCATTGATCTATGTGCCTGTTCTTATGCCAATACCATGCTGTTTTGAGTACAATGACCTTATAATATAACTTGATATCCGGAAGTGTGATCCCTCCCACTTTATTCTTCCTTTTCAAGATTGCTGAGGCTATTCGTGTTCTCTTTTGGTACCATATAAATTAATATGTGTTCTAACTCTTTGAAGTAAGTCATCGGTATTTTAATCGGTATTGCATTGAATTTATAAATTGCTTTGGGTAATATAGACATTTTAATGATGTTTATTCTTCCTAACCATGAGCATGGTATATGCCTCCACTTATTCGTATCTTCCCTGATTTCTTTTATCAATGTTTTATAATTTTCCGAGAACAAGTCTTTAATCTCCTTGGTTAGATTTATTCCTAGGTACTTTATTTTTTTGGTTGCAATGGTAAAGGGGATTGATTCCTTAATTTCTCTTTCTGGCAGTTCATTATTAGTTTATAAAAATGCCTCTGATTTCTGAGTATTAATTTTACATCCTGCCACCTTGCCAAAATCATTTATCAGGTCTAGTAGTTTTTTGACTGAGACTTTAGGGTTTTTTATATACAATATCATATCATCTGCAAAAAATGATAGTTTTACTTCTTCTTTTCCAATTTGGATGCCTTTTATTTCTTTTTCTTGTCTGATTGCTGTGGCTAGGACTTCCAGAACTATGTTGAATAAGAGTGGTGAAAGGGGGCACCCATGCCTTGTTCCTGATCTGAAGGGGATTGCTTTTAATTTTTGCCCATTGAGTATGATGTTGGCTGTGGGTTTGTCATAGATGGCCTTTATCATGTTGAAGTATGTTCCCTGTATTCCCACTTTGCTGAGAGTTTTGATCATAAATGGGTGCTGGATTTTATCAAATGCTTTTTCTGCATCTATTGAAATTATCATGTGGTTTTTCTCCTTTCTTTTGTTTATGTGATGAATCACATTGATTGATTTGCGAATATTGTGCCAGCCTTGCCTCCCAAGAATAAATCCCACTTCATCATGGTGTATGATTTTTTTTCATATATTGCTGGATCCGGTTTGCTAATATTTTGTTGAGGATTTTTGCATCTAAGTTCATCAGGGATATTGGCCTATAATTTTCTTTTTTTGTGTTGTCTTTGCCTGGTTTTGGAATCAGAATTATGCTCGCCTCATAAAAGGAGTTTGGAAGTCTTCCTTCCTCTTGAATTTTTTCAAACAGCTTGAGAAGGATAGGAGTTAGTTCTTCTTTGAATATTTGGTAGAATTCACTTGTGAAGCCATCAGGCCCAGGACTTTTTTTAGGGGGGAGTTTTTTGATAGCTGTTTCAATCTCATTTGTTGTAATTGGTCTGTTTTGGTCTTCTGATGTTTCCAGATTGATTTTTGGAAGATTATATGATTCAAGGAATTTGTCCATTTCATCTAGGTTGTCTAGTTTTTTGGCGTACAGTTCTTCATAGTATTTTCTTACAATATTTTGTATTTCTGTTGTGTCAGTTGTTATTTCTCCACTCTCATTTCTAATTTTATTTATTTGAGTCCTCTCTCTTTTTTTCTTGGTGAGTCTCGTTAAAGGTTCATCGATCTTGTTTACCTTTTCAAAGAACCAGCTCCTGGTTTCATTGATCCTCTGTATTGTTTCTTTAGCCTCTGTGTCATTTATTTCTGCTCTGATCTTTATTATTTCCTTCCTTCTACTACATTTGGGCTTTACTTGCTGTTCTTTTTCTAGTTCTTTTAGATGCAGGGTTAAGTTGTTTATTTGAGCTTTTTCTAGCTTCTTGAGGTATGCCTGTAATGCTATAAACTTCCCTGTCAGGACTGCTTTTGCTGTGTCCCATAAATTTTGAGTTGATGTATGCTCATTATCATTTGTTTCTAGGAATTTTTTAATTTTTTCTTTGATCTCAATGTTAAACCATTCGTTATTTAATTACATGCTATTTAGTTTCTATGTTTTTTTGAGAAAGAGTTCTAGTACATGGTGTTTGGCCATATACAGGGTTCAAGGACGACCTCTGCAGTTTCTGGGTGGATGAGAGATAGGAAAGACTAGTCCTGCCACTTTTTCTTAGACCCAGAGTTAGGCTCTAGAAATAGATAAGCTTAGAGGATACTGGAAACTACCACAATATGGACAAAAATGATTTGCCTCTGAGGTTGATGGTATCATGCCTCATGCTGAAAATGAAGCTGAATCTCACATAGAATGAAAAATGAGTTTGAGAGCCGCTTGGGATTTTGTTCCACTGCAGACAGTGAGCTTAATAAGAGGTGATAGCCAATGGAAAGGTCACACAACCTCACTCCCATTTACATATGATGCTTAAGTAAGAAAATAACAATTATAACCATCAGAAAGGACAGCAACTTATTAAGAGCTGTTCCTCAGTCCCTGTCATAACAGCAGAGAGGCAAGCCCAGGACCCAAGGAGGGGAATTCTAAGAAAACCCAACCTACATCTCAGCCCACATTTCATGAGTAAGATTAGCAATACTGATAACTGGTATTGGTTTCAGTATGAGGTGGGCTTTGCATCCAATGTGAAATAAAAATATTATAAATACTAAACTGTTTTAATATGTGAAAATACCTAAAAAGTGATGAAAGGTTCCAAGTTACTATTAATGAAGTTTACTATGCAAATTTAAAGCAAATTTTCAAAGCAATGTTGATAGCAGTTATTAGAAAACTAAAAACAATTAATTTTGTATTTATATTTCAATTAATTGAGATCACTTAATCAAATTGATTAATAAATTTTGATTAAATCTCTTTAGTTGTGTAAACATCTATACTTAAAATGGTTTAGTATAATTTGGAAGTTTTAACAAAATGATCTTTTTTTTTCCTTTGAGAGAGAGAGAGACAGGAACATTGAGGTCCTCCTGTATGTGCCCTACTGGAGAATCCAACTGGCAACCTTTGTGTCAGGACGATGCTCCAACCAATTGAGCTATCCGGCCAGGGTTTTATGTATTGATTGATTTTTTAAGAGAAACAGAGGGAGGAAGGGAGGGAAGGGATGAGGGAAGGGAAGCACTCATCTATGTTCCACTCAGTCATACATTCATTGGTTGCTTCACACGTGTGCCCTGACTGGGAATCGAACCCACAACCTTGTTATTTCTGAACAATGCTCTTAACTGACTGAGCTAACTGGCCATGACCAAAATGGTCTTTTTTTAAATTTTAGTTTAAAAAGATCAGCCTAGTGGATAGAGCATGGATTTGGGACGCTGAGGACTCAGGTTCAAAACCCCAAGCTTGCTGGATTGAGTGGGGGCTCATCCAGCTTGAGCATGTGCTCACCAGTTTGAACATGGGGTTGACAGCTTGAATGTGAGATCATGACCCCAAAATCGCTGGCTTGAGCCCAGAGATCACGCCTTGAAGCCCAAGGTCACTGGCTTGACTGGAGCCCCCCTACTCCCATCAAGGCATGTATGAAAAAGCAATCAATGAACAGCTAAAGTGCCACAACTACAAATTGATGCTTCTCATCTCTCTCCCTTCCTATCTCTGTGTCACTAAAATAGATAGATGATAGATAGATAGATAGATAGATAGATAGATAGATAGATAGATAGATAGATATCAGTTTGGATAAAGCCGAGTCATGTTTAATCAGTCACCCAGAGAGATAACTCCTTATTAGGAATAGCAGAGGCACATAGAGTTCTCATTTGTTATGAAGGAAAAGACTGCTTTTAGTTGTACCCAAGGGCCAAACTAAGATGCCAAGGCATGTTTCAGAGGAGGAACTAGCTATTTTTTAGCATAAACAACTACATTAAACCTACTTTATTTAAGTAACATTAAACCTAGCTGGCTCTATGCCAGTTGGTCTTGTTTTGGGGTAAAGGAGTAGAGCAGGTCAAAAGGGGTGAAACCTCTCAGCTTGCAGTTTCTTAGCTCAGAAATTCCTGCAGTCCCTGTAACTCCTTCATTCCTCATGACCTCTGAGATGGACAGCAGAGTTTCATAAATTTGCTGGACAGTGTCATCTAGATTCTTTAACTCCTTGTCAGAGTGCTGAAGATTCTCCTCCAGGATGTTTCTGTGGAACTTGACCATGAGTTTTGCTTTCTCATTTCATCTCCAGGAATAACACCCTCAACTTGTCCACCTACTGGGAGAGCCATGCTTTCTCCTGGACCCAGTTGGTGGCCATGGCTTCACAGTTGGGTCCAGGCTTGCCAGGGCTCGTGGAGAACCTGAATCTCTGTCTCCTCTCACTGCAGTGAGCAGGAAAGCTGGGCCACCTCCTCTTGGAGGCTTATGAGCTCACTGCTCTTGTCCTGGGGAACTAATTGCCCTGGAGAAAAATCTGTCTATGTGAACCTAGCAGAGTTAATTATTACGCTGAAAAGTGCTCAGGTAAAACTGGTAGCTTCTGATTAATTTATATTTCAACATTTCAGAGTTAATTGAAATTATTTGGATAAAATAAGTATAAAGGCCCAAGGCAACTTGTGGGAACATGAATGTTACAAGTTGGTGAAAAACAAGCTTTGGGTCTACTTGGAACTTGTAAAACCCTGGGTTGTTTATATGGTATAGCAGCTTTTTTGTTTAAAATCATTTGGTTTCTTATACATAAATATCATTGTATGGAGCCTGAGAGAATGGAATGGCAACTCTAACAATAACTGGTATTAGAAGCAGATATTTAACCACAAAGCTTCTAGGCTGGACCTTTAAAATTAATTTCTTGTCCATTGGGGATAATTATTTGTAATCAAGAGCCTTTGAACCTTTTCTATCAAGGCCTCATGTATAGGTAGCAGGCTTGCAAACAGAAATATGATGCAATTCCTCAACCTTCCCCTTTATCCAGCACTGACAGTCAGTAAATCAGATCGTGTAATTATGCCACCCACATCCTCAATGTTCGGCTGAAGGTCCTTACAGCTTAGCTCTCTGCTTGAAGTGAGCTAAAGCAATTGGCTAGAACAGAAACATAAAATAGGACTGCAGTTAAGCCTGGGATTGGTATCTAAAGCTCCACGTTGTATAAAGCATTCTTTTTTTCTAAAGGAAAGTGCCCTTTTGACTGGAAACTCAATGTGCATGTTTTGCTATAATATAGTTAGAAAGGCTTTAAAATGTGTTCATCAAACCCATTCCAACATGTGACTATCTCCCTAGGGCACCCTTAGTTAAGAACCAGATACTTCTGAACCTTGAAAATGCATGGATACAAAGCTATTTGCAGGTACCTCAGTGAAATAATGAAATACCTCAAGCAAGTAAGGAAAAAAAAAACATGAACTAAGGGGTAATTTTAGTCTGTGCCTGGGGAAACAACTATTTTAAATCCTCTCATACTAAGTTTTGTAGAGTGCTAATACCCAAATATATAATGCCATTGTTAGTTAATTTTATGAAGTGAATCTAGTTACGTTAAAGGCAAAACAAAGAAATGATAGGTCCATATTTTCTATTTATCTGGCAATCATTTAAAAAGATGGTACAGGAAATGACAGTGTGCCATAGTTGAAAACCATGAAAAATATTGCCACTAATAAGCTGTTAATTTTAGATAAGTTGTTTAACCAAGCTAAATTTTAGTTGTCTCATATTTGAAATAGTATACCTTATAAAGTTGTTTTGAGTCTTAAATAAGAAAATAGTAGTGTGACTGATAATTATTATTTTTTAGGAGCCTCCATTTATGACAAATCTATCTCCTTCAAGGTCAAATGCTACTCTTTCTACTCAGCTGAAGTCTCTGTGGGTTTGTTTTACATGTAGTGATTTACCGATGTTCTTTAGTGTACTGACACCTAGTCTATGAACTCAAAGAGCTTATGCTGGTTATAGAGACAGGGCTCATATGCAGGAAGGTAGATACTGAAGTCATAAGTTTATAGCCAGTTGAGCCTAAACCATAAAACAACAGGGATGCCAAGTAATTTCATGGAGAACTGTAATGTTCAAGGAAGTTTCACAACTAGACAGGTTACATGGAAAAATATTTCTAAAAGCAAAGAGAAAAGTGAAGAGAGTTAGGGATGGGGACAAAGGTGAGTGAGAAATGTGTCACAGAAACAATGATTTGACTCTTCTCGCCGGAGGACAGTCGTGTTAGTCTTCTCCGGCTGCCACAATAGAAACCACAGACTGGATAACTTAAATGACAGAAATTTGTTCTCTCACAATTCTGGAGGCTGGAAGTCTAAGAGCATGGTACCAGCAGGATTTATTTTTGGTGAGGCCTCTTTTCCAGGCTTGTAGATAGCTACCCTCTCCCTGTGTCCTCATGTGGCTTTTCCTCTGCTAGTGCACTCTGATGCCTCATTTTCTTCTTAAGGACAGCAGTCCTTTTGGATTAGAACACCGCTTTTATAAACTCATTTAAGTGTAATTGCTGCTTTTATGGCTCTGTCTCCAAATACAGTCAAATAGGGGAGTGAGAACTTCAACACATTTGGGGGACACCAGTCTATTACAACTATAAAATAGAACCCTTGAAAAGTGAGTTAGGAGAAGATTGTCAGGAACACAATTAGGCAATATTCCTCATCCAGTTTTTCATCCATAACCGGTGACATTCACATATGTAACTCTTACTACAGGATAATTCAGGACAAATTAGCTGGCTGTCTTTGCCTCTCCATTCCCTCTCCACCTTTTCTTCAAAAAAAAAATATATATATGTATATATATATATTATATATATATATGAATGATATTATAGGTTAAGCTTGATTCTTTTGGATTTATTTAACAGTAACTCACTGTTAATAGGAACAGAAGTATTAAAAAATTATCACAGTTAACTTTTCCCTGCCTCTGTAAGGAAGATTATGTACAATATTGAGCTCCTGAGCCCTTATTTTGCTGTGATATTGGGAGGAGAAAATAATTAGAAGACATTCAGGAAAAATACAATGGATATTTGTTGGCTCTTTTCTCTAGCTACCTCCTCAGAACAATCTGAGTGTGCACATACCCTCCTTGCAGGTGAATATGTCCATGTGAATGACTTCTACTCAATGGACTTCAAGCAGAAGTAGTGAACACCATGGAGACCTGACCATGAAATCCTCTCATGCCCAGTGATCTAAAGTTTATACAAAGGCAAAACTAGGGTGTTAGAAATCGAGAATGGGGTTACCTTTAGATCTGAAGGAAGAAGAAATGATAAAGAGATACAAGGAACTTCTGATGCTGTTTTTTACCTGAATGTAGTTATATGAGTGATAGTACACTTGTGTTTTATAAACTTTTATGTTTTTATATCATACTTCAATGGAAAAACATTCTAAATACCCTTTCATAGCCTTTTTCCTATGGTATTTTCCCCTTCTGGAGGGCTGTGACACAGAGGATATTTTGAGCCACCTTGAGAAGCACAAGTTGAAGATGGCAGAGCCTGTCTGTTCACCATTCTTATCTGTGTGTTTCTTCAGTAGTCACTAGCATTACCCTGATACATCTTCCCATTATCCACTCACCTTTTTCTACTTTCAACAAAATTCTCATTTTGTCATATGAATTTACTTATTCCTTATTTTTGATCACTTTATTCCCTACTGTAATTGACCTTTCCTCCATTTCAAATCAAGGGTCCTTATTAGTTTAAGTTAATCAGTATATCCTATCCCACTGTCCACTGTGAAGGGCTGGGCATAAAATCCAATGCAATGAGATTTGTGGAAATTTTCTAGGGTTTCCCTGAACATAAGCTTCTTTGGCTTGCAGCGGACCTATAAGAAGGGAACTGCTTCCACTAGACTTGGTGGTGGATAATTTGGGGCATGGGTTGACTGTAGCATCCTGCCATCAGAATTCTGCCATCCTGCCTAAGTTAACAGATAGATGAAGTTGAGCTCAAAAATAGATCTGGTGATATAGTTTGAGTTGTGCTAAAGGACAGGAAAGACCTTTTGTTTTCATAGTCAAGAAGTCTTTTAAGTTGGTAAATACCTTGATGAATTTGACTAAATGTTGGCAATTATTCATTTATAAAAGTATATATTAAATATCTCCTACGTGCTTGTATTTCTAACTTCCTCAGTTGCTTTATCTATAAAATAGGGCTATCCAAAAGCTAAAGGCTGAGCTAGAAGATGATATCTTGTAGTCCTTCTAAATCAGATATTGGTGTTCCTATTTTTGATTGGCTTTATATAACACTACTTTTGTGTTTTCTCTCTGATTATTTTTATACCCACTTATTGCAGCAAGATTATCCTCCAAGTTTCCATTTCTGGCTCTTGAAACCAAAGCATTTTACCTTCCATTTTATTTCCCCATTATCTCTTTCCAATAGAAAGAAACAACAATCATGTCACATTATTAATTTTCTGTCACATCAGTATTTTATAAGTGAGATTTTCCTATCTGATTTATGTTGTTGGAAAACATATATGAAACAGTGGTTTAAAACATAATTTTATCTTTTAAATGTTTTCTTCATTCTTTTCTATACCAATCATATTAAAATAGATGCTTACTTAATGATGAGTGATTAGTAGAAAGTTAATTTTTCGAAGATAATTATTTATTTCATATAATCATAACTTTGTATTTGTAAAGCTATAGGGTTCATCTCTTTGGGTGAACCATGAAATTTAGAACAAACTTCACTGAAGGATATTTTTTTATTCACCTAGATTAAAATATCACAAAGCTTTTCTTTTCCACTTATTAAAAAATATTTTATTTTTGATAAGGGAGCCCAAAAGTGAGAAATTTGGCTTCCATAATAAGTAGCTTTTTAGTTGTAATGAATAGGAGATATGTAAAGGTTAGGAAATAGTGAATCTGCTTGCTAGTCTCTCTTAAAAGCTTCCTGGTCTTTACTTTGAAATGTAGCAAAAAGTTTACCTTTGCAGGAATGTCAGAGAAAGCTTACACTGGGGAGGGACTTGACATTAGGAGAGTTAAAATTACAATAGTTGTTTGTAAAAGCCTAGCCACAAGATTTACAGTGAAAAGTTAAGACCTAAAAATTAATTAAAACTTAGTTCACCAATCTTAAATCATTACTTAGTATCCTAAAAAAACAGGGAGTTTTTTTCACAGATAATTCCCAGAGGGAGATGGGCCCAGAGGCACTATTTTCCAGCTGTTTCTGGGAGATACCTGATCCCCGCTGTCTTGAAGACTTACCAAGGGCACCAGATAGGACCATGCTGATTAGGCTTGTGCTACATCAGAAGAACTTGCAGAGATGTTTCTTCAGCGGAACCCCCACCTCCTGCACGTTGTTATGTGACTAACTGCATGGACTTTGTACTTTTTTTCTTTTTCTCTGTACCCTATAGAAACTACCAGCACCGGGAGAGTGTTAAGGCAGCTTTGTGGACAGGATTTCTCTGCCTTCCACGGTATCAGTATTTCTGAATTAAAGACACTCCTGTATACTCAGTCTGGTACATCTCTTTTTATTGGCTGAATGCTACAAGCTGCCCAAACCCGGCTCAATCAGGTAACATTTTTACTCTCTACAGTTTTCTGAATTAAGACGAGACAGCAGTGTGAAGTGATGAAGAGAAATTGGGAGAGGTAGTTTATGGTTTAGGCTTTGTTGCTAATTTGCAGTGTCAGATAACCTATCCTACTTGCCTCCCCACTTCCATGTTGTAGGAAGCCAGACAATCCATAAGAGCCTTGCTGGGCTAGCAACCTATGGATAAAGACTAGTTTGGAGGTGGATAAAATTCATTCTCCTAATTGAAATGTTGTAAAGCCAGTAGCCGCGGCCACCATCACAGTCGCCTGGCCTGTGCAGGTTCGCATTTTGATTCAGACAGATGGTAATGAAACAACGAAGCCAAGAACTGGTGGGCCATTACCTTTAATCCTAGTTTGCACCGGGTGGGCAAGAAATACACACAGTGAAAAAACACTTCCCTTTCCATGCAGGGCCCCCAGGGTCACTGATTCATCTGAGTTTTCCTAGAATCAAAGGTTTCTACCTCACCAGCCTTGTTCACCTCTGTTCCCATCTGCTTCTCTCTGCACAAACTGGCTTCTTCTTCAGCACTCTGCTATTTTAACTGCCTCTCCTCTGCAATGCTGATGGCAGGATCTGAGCGAGAGTGCCTCTGATCTGCCTCATTTTATAGTGTAGAAATTAAAGCCTTTAAGTCAATATACAAATAAGTCTCTGATACAAAGCCACTTATCTGAGGCAAAAATGGGATTCCTCATAAGAGTGCACGACCCCACATCATGCAACAGTCAAGGGTGTGGGGAAAAGCTTAGTTTTGAGAAGATGTTAGTATTAAAAGGGTAGAAAGGCTTAGTCTTAAAACCAAGCCTTAGGCTATAAGGACCCTTGCCTGCTTACAGCCTGTCTCCCACACCCAATGCAAACTATAAGCGAGCAAATATATATATCATATTTGCAAACTTATTTGACTAACAAATGTATATAATTTCTAGGCCTAGGCTGCATACCACTCAGCCTCAACGAGTAAACACAGATGATTCCCTAATTTTACTGTATTGCCTATTATAGCATTTGACAAAAAGGCATGCTTTTCTCAGGATAAAATGCAACTATTGGGAACTAAGAAAGCTCTCTTTAGTTAAGCCAGAAGACCTGGGTTTATGTCCTAATTCTGCTGTCTACAAGGTTTGTGACTTTGGATAACTTCTATACATTGGCCTATGTTTCTGAATCTAGAAGGAAAAAAACCCCAAAACAACTCAACTAAAACTTTATTTCTTATCTGAATACTGTTGTTATTCAATTATAAAAATATAAATATGATAGTAATTTTCTCATTGTGTAACTGTGCTTGAACTCAGGACTTAGCCTTTAGTCTTGGGTATTGACCTACAGAAACAGAGAAGATATAGTAGATAATGTGGTGTTTCCCCCACTCTGGGGCTAAATACTTGGCTCCTGATGCTTTTCTGTTGTCTCTTCCTCGAATATCACTCAACTCATTAAATTACCAGTATGTTCTTCCCTTTCGTGAAGGACAAGATCAGCTATTTATCTCAGAGCTACTTGAATATTTTTATGTATTCTGCAATTCTGTTTACTTAAAAAAATCTAATTCCCTTAATGCCCCAGCCCATAATCAGCATTGTTTAAAATCCCTTTGCAGTCTGTTTAACCCATGAGCTTCATTTCTTCCAATGAAGAATTTTTAAATTTCTTGTGCAGCCTATATTTTTCTTGGGCCTTAAGGAGAGACTAAAGGCCATAATTTTCAAATGATATTTGGAACTATATAATACATAAGTACTCCTGTTGCTCCTGTGCACACAAAAAAACCCCCAAAAAACAGCAAAACCCATTCTGTTAAATAATTGTAATTGCTCCTTGTAAAGCCAAGAGGCACGGCCACCATCATCACAGCCACCTGGCCCATGCAGGTTCGCATTAGATTTGGACAGTCGGTAAAGAAACAACAGAGCCAAAAACTGGTGGGCCATCATCTTTAATCCTAGCTTGCACCCGGCAGGCAAGTAAAAACACACACTGGGCTCCAAAACCCACTCATTCAGTGCTCACAAAGCTACTGACTTATCCGAGTTTCCTAGAATCAAAGGTTTCTAGCTCACCAGACTTTATTCACCTCTGTTCCCCATCTCCTTCCTTCTCCCTGCACAAACTGGCTTCTCACTCAACACTCCACCATCTTGGCTGCTTCTCCTGGCTTCCTCCACGTGGCCTTTCTCTGCTCTCTCCTTTAATGCTAATCTCAGAAACTGAGAGAGCAAGCTCCCAGTCTGCCCCACTTTATAGTGCAGAAATCAAAACCTTTAATCCAATATACAAAATAAGGAAGTCTAATACAAAGTCACTTATCTGAGGCATGATGGGATTGCACCACCCCACATCAAAAAGGGTGGGAAAGGCTTAGTCCTAAAACCAAGCCCCAGGCTACAAGGATCCTGCCTGCCCACAGCCCACCCCCAACACACATTAATATCACCTGGGCGACAGCTTCCACGTGGGCAGTGCCATCTTTAACAAAGTGAGCATGATATATTTTATCTTCCCAACACTCCTTTTATGCTAATTTGAGCATAGATTTATTGGAATAAATTTATCAGCCCTGGAACACCCACTGTGGTGGGTGCACAGGCCACTCTTGTAAATGAGCAGTATCCCAATGAGTAAATACATTTCACAATGAAAAAGAAAGCGATTTCAAGGATTTTTCTTACTTTAAGTGTTCTGTAGTTGGTAACTAAATTCATTAATGTTTTAATATGAAAAGTATTATATGAAATTCAAAATATCTTATTTATTACAAAAGTAGGATAAGCAAAGCAAACCTTAAAAATGTAATTGTTATAAGTTATCCTGAATTTGTTGAGATAAAACAAGAGGTTAAGCTTATGGTATAATGTTGTGTTGGGCAGATAAAATGTATTATGCTCACTTTGTTAAAAATAGCGCTGCCCACGTGAGGCCGTTGCCCAGGTGATATTAATGTGTGTTGAGAATCCTTGTAGCCTGGGGCTTGGTTTTGGGATTAAGCCTTTCCCACCCTTTTTGCTGTGGGGCAGTACAATCCAATCATGCCTCAGAGAAGTGACTTTGTATTAGAGACTTCCCTGTTTTGTATATTGGATTGAAGGTTTGGATTTCTACACTATAAAATGGGGGCAGAACGAGAGCTTGCTCTCTTGGTTCCTGGGATGATTAGCATGAGAGAGCAGAGGGAGCAGAGCAGAGAGCAGAAAGAGGCCATGTGGCCAGGAGAAGCAGCCAAGATGGCGGAGTGCTGAGTGAGATGCCAGTTTGTGCAGAGTTTGTATCTGGGATAAGGAAGGAGATGGGGAACAGAGGTGAATAAGTCTGGTGAGCTAGAAACCTTTGATTCTAGGAAACTCGGATAAGTCAGTAGCTTTGTGAGCACTGAATGTGAGTGGGTTTTGGAGCCCAGTGTGTAGTTTTTACTTGCCCGCCGGGTGCAAGCTAGGATTAAAGACTATGGCCCACCAGCTTGTGGCTTTGTTGTTTCTTTACCGACTGTCTGAATCCAATGCGAACCTGCATGGGCCAGGAAGCTGCTGTGATAATGGCCCTGGCTTCTGGCTTTACATGTTGTAAAGTACTGTGCCCCCAAGTGTTGTAAAGTACCATAATTCACTTCCATGGGTGTACTTAGAGGCACCAAGTCCAGATGAATTTTGAAGGATTTTATTAAAAGGAGGAGATTTATTAATATGTGTAGGGCCAGGAGCCGCCATCGTGGCCATTCACATGCAGGTTCCCATTGGATTCGGGCAGACGATAAAGAAATGGCGGAGTCAGAGGACGGGGGGCCATCCTATTTATTGGTGTCTCACCAAGACAGGCAAACCACAAAAGAAGACAAGGGAAAAGCAGAAAACCAGCTCTTCCCATGAAGGGCAAGGGATCAGGGAAGCCCCTGCAATTGTGATAGCAGGAACTGTGTGTCCAAGCTCCCGGTCTGTCCCACTTTATAGTGTAGAAAACCAAAATCCCTTAATCCAATATACAAACAAGGAAGTCCCCGATACAAAGTCACCCATCCAAGGCATAATTGGATTCCTCATGAGAGTGCACCACCCAGATAATACAATCATTCAAGGTTGTGGGGAAAAGCTTAGTCCCAAAACCAAACCCCAGGCTACAACGACCTGGCCTGCCTATAGCCTGTCCCCCACACCCAATATAAGTCACAAGCGAGCAAACATATATATCACATTTACAAACTTATTTGACCAACATTCCACCCCTTTTGCTCGCTTTACAATCTAAACCACAGGCATCTTCCATGATGGTCACTGTGCAAGGAGTAGGATACATTGCATAAACAGAAATAGTACCAACTACAGCAATAGGATTAACAGATCAAAAACTATGGGCGAAATGAGAGAGCTGTCAGTGGCACCAAGAGAGGCAAATCTTTTCCCTCTGGCAGAATACAGGCCAGAGTTTTGTCTGCAGACAGCACCGTAGCTGGCACCAGAGGCCGCCCTGAGCGGGCATACCAAACCTTATTGGCCAATACACCAGCATCTGCTGGTTCTATGTGTAGTAAAATAGGGGAACTCATTATTGGCCATAAAGAAATTACAAAGGTGCCCTTCAAAATGCTGTCCCCTTGAGCACTCAAGGGATAATACACTTCTACCTTAGGTGGCCAGGTGCTGGTTGCCCAAGGAGTTAACTGGAGGTCCACCTCTAACCCCTTTCCCCATGGTGCCAACAAGGCCACCCATCTCAGATGGGGGGCCTGTACAGTCCAGGGCCAAGTCCATTGAAGCCGTTGTCCTCTAAGAAGGGCTGTTGGAGCAGGCAAGAGCACGTTGCCCTGCTGTCCGAAACCTGGCTTGAGTAAAATGTCCTTGGTGCGTATCTGCAACTGAATAGGGGCAGCTGTCCGATGCAGGAGGGCCTCTACTGGAGCTGGGCTTCCCCGTCGAGGTCGCTCATTCAAAATCCGAAGTACTGTCCATAAGCGGCGTGTCCATCCAGTAAGAGAGCCGGTGCCCCCCTCCTGTCGCAGTCCCTGCTTTAAGAGTCCATTATAACGCTCAATGATACCAGCAGCCTGGGGGTGGTAGGGAACATGGTACTTCCAGTCCACCCCCAGCTTTTGAGCCCATTGCCTCACCGTTGAACCAGTGAAGTGGGTACCATTGTCACTTTCAAGGACCAGCGGTCGCCCATATGCAGCACTCAGGCGGTCCAGAGCCTGTATGACTGCCCTCTGGTCAGGGTTACGAGCGGGGTAAGCAGCAAGCAGCCCGGTGGCAGTATCTACACAAGTGACTGCATACTGGTACCCTTCTGACTTTGGTAAGGGTCCAATGATGTCTATCTGCCATCGTGTCAGTGGGACATGACCCCTCTGGATCTGTCCAGGTGACACCAGTGGTCTCCGAGGGTGTTCCTTGGAACATACTGCACATTGCTCACAGGCTGCAAGTACCTCTGCATAGGACACAGGCAAGTTCCAAGCCTTAACCGTAGCCCACATAGTTTTCTGTCCTGCATGGAGCAGGCGCTGGTGGAGCCACTGTGCCACATCACCTGCAGGTGCAGTCTCCAACCATCGCACCCTTGCCAACGTATCTGCCTCATCATTCCCAGGATGGGCTAGAGGGGCATGCCCTGTGACATGATATACTGTCACCTGCTTCTGGTGTCCTATTTCCCATAAGTCCTGCCACATGGCCTGACCCCATAATGGACGGTGCATTACCATCCACTGGTTAATGTGCCAAGTAGCAATCCAAAGGGTCAGTCCACGATAGACAGCCCAACTGTCAGTACAGATCACCAGAGGTGAAGGTTCATTATGGGCAACTAGCCAAACAGCTCTTAATTCTGCCCATTGGCTGCTTTGGCCTGTACCCGTGTCCATCCAAATAGTCTCAGTGGCCGGATGGAAGGCGATAGCCGTCCATTTGGCAGGTTGGCCCCTGCTGGAACCATCAGTATACCAGGCATCTTCGGGGATGGGCACCCGCCCCTCCTGGTAGGGACTGACCTCAGGTTCTGCCTCCTGAGCCCCAGTTGCAACTGACTCTAAAGTCGCATAGGTGACTGGACCCAAGACTTCCTGCAGTTCTGCCCTCAATGGGCTGGTGCTAAGAGCACAGCGTTGTTGCAGATAGGCACCCCACTTGGCCAGGGTAGACATTTGGGCCATACCACTACGTGGTTTAGTTGCCCAATCTCTCACCCATCCAGCTATAGGGTATGTTGTTTTGACTGTAACTGGTGTTGTGGTTGTAATACTCTCAGTTGCCAGGAGGGCAGCATACACAGCTGCCAGCTGCTTCTCTACTAATGAGTAACGAACTTCAGCACCTTTCCACAATTGGGACCAAAATCCAATAGGTTGCCGTAGGCGCTCTGTCCGCTGCCACAAGCCCCATCCAAACCCCTCCGAGGTTACATGAACATCCAGCTCACAGGGCCTGGCAGGATCAAACACATTCAAGGCCTGTGCCACCTTGACAGCTCTCTTAGCAGCTGCAAATGAACCTTGCGCCTGCTCAGTCCAATCCCAGCGAACCCCCTTTCGAATAAGGTTGTACAAGGGGCGTAGTAACTGAGCCAAATGCGGTATAAATGCTCGCCAATACCCCAACAAACCTAAGAATTCCTGTAACTGTTTTACCGTAGTGGGCACGGGGTAGGCTTGAATCTTATCTATAACTGCGTCAGGGATAACTTTTGTCTTACCCGACCAGACAACTCCCAAGAATTTAACAGATAACCCAGGTCCTTGTAATTTGTTCTCGTTAACTGCCCAGCCACATGCTTTCAAATGGGATAGCAGGGTAGGGACTGCTTGCTCCAATTCTGAAAGAGAATCACTAGTTAGCATAATATCATCAATATAATGGTACATGCGGACTACCTCTGGCTGTTTCCATTTAGCCAGGTCAGCAGCCACCAGCCCATGGCACAAGGTGGGGCTATGCAAATAGCCCTGGGGTAACACTGTAAAGGTCCATTGTCTCCCTTCCCAACTGAAGGCAAATTGGTCTTGACTCTCTGCGGCTATATCAATAGAGAAAAAAGCATTGGCCAAGTCTGCCACAAAGTGGTATGTCCCCAACTCATGGCTTAGCCGATCCATCATGTTAGCTATCGAAGGAACAGCAGCGTGCAAAGGGGGAACAACTTTATTAAGTTCCCTGTAATCTACTGTCATTCTCCAGGTTCCATCTGCTTTGCGCACAGGCCATACTGGGGAGTTGTAAGGACTGTGTGCTGGCCGGATGATCCCCACCTTTTCTAGCTCAAGGATTGTCCCTGTGACTTCTTCATAACCACCTGGCAGGCGGTACTGCTTGGTGTTAGTCACACGCCGAGGGACGGGTAATTGCAAAGGGGAATGTGATGCATGTCCCCGCAATACTGCCTTCACAACCCTGATCCGCAGCCGGAACTCCCCAGCTGTAGTTTCCAACCACAGTCCTTGCAAGACATCTACCCCCAAAATATATTCAGGAATAGGAGATACATATACCTTATATGGCTTAGGAGGCAGTCTCCCTATCCCCAATGGAATAGTTATTGGCTTCACTTGAACAGTTTGGCCCCCATAACCGTCAATGGCCACTGGGGTCCCAGCAAACCGCTCTGGGTTTCCATAGAGAAGGGAACATTCTGCACCTGTATCCACCAAGGCCAACACCTGTTGTACATTGGAAGGGGACCAGTGGATAGCCAGTTCCACATGTGGCCTCCGGTCCCCGCCCATCCCCGTTAGACGGGTCCCTCGGCCTTTTTCCTATTCAAACTGGTACAGTGGGTCTTGGGAGTTCCCCTCTCCCTCGGCCGTCTCTATCATATAATCTTGTAACCGAGCTGTGCGCACACCAAACGTTTTATTGGTAGCTGCTGGGGCCTTTCGTCTCAGTGGCTGGAACTTCTGTTCTGGTTTAAGCTGCCGCCAAAGCTCCAAAAGAATTTTATTAGACTGGCCATCCAATTTCCCCTTATCTGCTCCAGCCGCAATCAAGTCTACCCACATCTGTGTTCGGGTAACCTTTACAGGCCCGTTTCCCTTGTTAGTTGGGGGGGAAACATAGGCAGCAGCCCTCACTGCTTTATGATCCCGAGCGGCCTCCAGCTCTCCCAAATCTGCTACCATCTGTGTAACTGCATTGATGGGCTGTCCCACATAGGGGCCCAAGATAGCCACAAGTGACCCAAAAAGGGCTGACGGGGCGCTAGCAAGGACAAATTCCCTCATTTTGGCCGTAAACACTTCCTCGTCTGGCCCACGAGACCCAGGGTTGAAAACAGCATTCTTCATACCTAGTTCTCGAAGGACCTTTACTAACTCACTGTAGCACTGCCACCGACTCATTGCCCCCGGCAGTTCTCCAGCATTCTGCCAGACCATACGAATGGCAGCCATCACCCATTCTAATAGGGTATGGTCTCCTGGGTTGCCATGGCAGTTCTGAAGACGCTGCCTCAAGGAAGAGTGTGTGGTAATGGCGGCCAATTTCTCCATCTCTGTTCCGGAGAGCATGATGCCATCCACCCCTATATCCCATAATCGTAGTAACCAGGCTACCAGGGATTCAGTAGGTTTCTGCCTAAATTGTGCCCCCAACTCCATCAGCTCTGCCTGGGTATAGGGCCGGACCACAGAGTGTTCCATTACCTGGGCTGGAGGCTGTGGCTGCCCCTGAGGGACTCTTTGTTGCTGGGTTTTTACCTTCTTGGCGACAACTGGTCGGGCTCTCAGTGTGCGTATGGCAGCTTCAGCCTGAGCCTTCTCATCCTCAGAAGAGGAGTTGCAAGCGCCTGTTCCCGCTGACTCAAAGCCAATCCACCGGCACGGATGCTGCTGCTCCTTTGGTGACCGTTTAGGCTCCTGTGGCTGCTGGCTTTTGGCCAGAAGCTGAGACTCGAGCTCTTGAATCCGCAGTTGTTTCTCCAATAACTGCCGGTGAACACGTTCAACTTCCAGGGTAAACTGCAACTCGCGAACCCGTAATTCCTTCTCCAGTGCTCGCTCCAATTCCAGCCTTTTCTGCCGTTCTATTTTCAATTCATACTGAAGCTTTTGACCTCGGGCAGTTTCCTCTTGAGTAAAAAACATGTAGCCCATGGCCCCTAAAAGGACAGCCATGGGGAGCCAGAGCGGCAACCAGTACTCTATCCCACCCATCAAGGGTGGTGGCTCCATATCAATCTCTGAATCCTGCTGGAAACTACGCCAGTTGTAGGGCCAGGAGCCGCCATCGTGGCCATTCACATGCAGGTTCCCATTGGATTCGGGCAGACGATAAAGAAATGGCGGAGTCAGAGGACGGGGGGCCATCCTATTTATTGGTGTCTCACCAAGACAGGCAAACCACAAAAGAAGACAAGGGAAAAGCAGAAAACCAGCTCTTCCCATGAAGGGCAAGGGATCAGGGAAGCCCCTGCAATTGTGATAGCAGGAACTGTGTGTCCAAGCTCCCGGTCTGTCCCACTTTATAGTGTAGAAAACCAAAATCCCTTAATCCAATATACAAACAAGGAAGTCCCCGATACAAAGTCACCCATCCAAGGCATAATTGGATTCCTCATGAGAGTGCACCACCCAGATAATACAATCATTCAAGGTTGTGGGGAAAAGCTTAGTCCCAAAACCAAACCCCAGGCTACAACGACCTGGCCTGCCTATAGCCTGTCCCCCACACCCAATATAAGTCACAAGCGAGCAAACATATATATCACATTTACAAACTTATTTGACCAACAATATGCTGGCCACATATGACTGACACGGGGCATATCTGACCCAAATCGTGCAGCCCCAAATGTATCTCAGAGGCTGATTATATACCCTTTGAACATATACAGGTTGGGGGGAGCATGACAGCATGACACAATAATTAACAAGTTTATAGCATTTGTCTAGGAGATTTAGAAAACGTTAAAACTTTCGAGGTAACACATGGTGATGTCAGTTTACATATCAAAATATATTAATAAACCTTTTAGTATCTATCTCTTCTCCCCTGCCTAGAGGTACACGCTAATCTCAGTATTCCAGGAAGGGAGGGAGAGCTAAAATCAGTATAGGGTGGTATGTAAATTGTGTCTCTTATTGAAAGGGAAAGGAAGTTCTTCAGATAACCTTAATCCTTTCAGAGAACTAAAACTAAATGACCCAGTTGTCCTTGTAAGTCAGGAGACTTTCATATCCTTCTCCTCCATTTTCTAAAGAAAGGGTAGGACAGAAAGCCTGACGTTCCCTCTTTAAAATGGCATTGCCAATACTAAATTTTACAGTTCTCTGGCACCTTACCACAATAAGAGGTGTATGCAATGAAAGAAAAATCTGCTTAACCTATAAATGTTGCATTAAATTGTTTATATGATGTTGGTTGTTGTTTAGAAGATTTGAGACCATTTTAAAAAGCAAAATGTTGACTCATTTACCCAGTAACAGCCTGGGAAATTTAATTGAAAGCAGGTGATACAGTGATAATGCCAGACTTCAGTATAAATGTCAACGGAAAAAAAGAATTTTTTGATGGTATGCTTGTTTTTTTTTTTGTTGTTGTTGTTGTTTGTCTCTTTTTTCTTTCTTTTTATTTATTTATTTTTTATTTTTCTGAAGCTGGAAATGGGGAGAGACAGTCAGACAGACTCCCGCATGCGCCCGACCGGGATCCACCTGGCACGCCCACCAGGGGGTGATGCTCTGCCCACCAGGGGGCGATGCTCTGCCCCTCCAGGGCGTCACTCTGTTGCGACCAGAGCCACTCTAGCACCTGGGGCAGAGGCCAAGGAGCCATCCCCAGCGCCCGGGCCATCTTTGCTCCAATGGAGCCTTGCTGCGGGAGGGGAAGAGAGAGACAGAGAGGAAGGAGAGGGGGAGGGGTGGAGAAGCAGATGGGTGCCTCTCCTGTGTGCCCTGGCCGGGAATCGAACCCGAGACTTCTGCACGCCAGGCCGATGCTC
Source organism: Saccopteryx leptura (assembly GCF_036850995.1). Lineage (NCBI taxonomy): Eukaryota > Metazoa > Chordata > Mammalia > Chiroptera > Emballonuridae > Saccopteryx > Saccopteryx leptura. Next base: position 138,351,052 of record NC_089503.1, read on the forward strand.
TACCACTGAGCCAACTGGCCAGGGCCTCTTTCTTTTTTTTTTTTATTTTCTCAAAAAGAGAAAATGTGACTTGAGAAATTTTTGAGAAAGTATATGGCCAGTAGCCACGGCCACCATCAGCCACCTGGCCCATGCAGGTTTGCATTTGATTCAAACAGATGGTAATGAAACAATGGAGCCAAGAACTGGTGGGCCATTATCTTTAAGCCTAGCTTGCATCTGGCAGGCAAGAAATACACATAATAGGAAAACACTTCCCTTTCCATTCAGGGCTTCCAAAGCCACTGACTCATCCGAGTTTCCTAGAAACAAAGGTTTCTATCTCACCAGCCTTATTCACTTCTGTTCCCCATCTCCTTCTCTCTGCACAAACGCTACACAAACTGGCTTCTCTTTCAGCACTCTGCCATCTTGACTGTGTCTCCTCTCCTCCACGTGGCCTTTCTCTGTTCTCCTCTAGCATGGGCTCCTCTGCCCCATTTTATAGTATAGAAATTAAAACCTTTAATCCAATATACAAACAAGGAAGTCTCTGTTACAAAGTCACTTATCTTAGGCATAATGGGATTCCTCATGAGAGTGCACCACCCCCTATCATGCAATAGTCAAGGGTGTGGGGAAAAGCTTAGTCTTAAAACTAAGCCTTAGGCTATAATGACCCTGCCTACTTATAGCCTGTCCCCCACACCCAATGCAAACTATAAGAAAGCAAACATATACATCATATTTGCAAACTTATTTGACCCACAGAAAGGAAATTTCAGAAGGAAAATTCCAAAGGGAAAATCAGAAGAAACGGTGTTTTCCAAAGCCTATGAGGGGGCTAAACTGGTACCTCTGATAAAGCCAACAAGCAAGAAACCAGGTTAAGTTGAGATATTGTGGCTCTGAATATAAACTATAGCTAAATTGTATGGTAATATTGTTGAGCTATTAAGACATCAATTTTTAAGTATCCAGGCTGAAATGAAGAAGATCAAAAGTAAAATTTCTGCAATTAAGTTCAATTGTACATCAAATATTTGAGTACATTTTGCATGCCAGTGCCTATATTAAATTCTGTAGGTGCAACAAAAAGAATATATACTCAGATTTTAAGAATATTCTATAGAGAAACAGGAAATTTGAATACTATATTTCTTACTAAAATGACTGGATACTTACAATATAGTTACCTCTTCCAAGTTCTGAGAAAATTTGATTTTAGCTATCTAAACAATACTTACCTCCTGACATTTGAATCTAGGCTGGCAAAGTGATGCTACATGACATCTCAGGCTATAGCATAAGAAGCCCTTCAATTTCTGCTTTGGTTTCTTGAAACATTTACACTGAATGAAGCCAGCAGCCACATTATGACTACCCCAATATTCTCATGATGCAAACATGCCCACACTGGCCATCTGGCCACATGAAGAGGACACATGAAAAAAAAGCAATGATGGACATTTCCAAGCTGTTACAACTATCCCAGCCCAGACTCTGGGCATGGGAGTTAAGTGGCTACCTGGGACATTCCAACCCCAATAGACAGGTGTGGAGAAGAAGACCAAGTCCCCTGATATGTAACCCTAAACAAGATTTTCAGCAATCTCCAGTCATTTGAGCCACCTGGCCTGAAACAGCAAGTTGGTGTTTTATTCATGATTATTGTCAGAGTATATCAGAATAATATTAATGTTTTATCATTGAGGATATTTACTATAAAAGTTTTTGGTGACAACTTTATCACATTAATGATATATACATCTCTTTCAATTTATTAAAAATATGGAAGGATGTTCAGAGAAAACATCTCCAGATTATTTTGACATTTGATATGATGTATGTTTTTTCTGAATATATATACCCTGATTTATCAATGTCACCCCATTAAAATTAATATAAAAAATAAATAAAAATTTTAAAAAATGGAAGGATGTTGATTTCATGGGATGCTCTTTCTTCATGCCCATGCCAGTTACCAATTTTATGAGTCTCTCTATTGAACTGATTTTTTAAAATCAAATTTATCTATGAGTTTATCTTTTTTGTTGTTGTTATTTCTTTTTTAATTTTTTCCTACCTGGTATGTGTGATTCTGTGTATTTATGTACGATTTTATATGTATATGTATTGCTCTCTCCCTCCTTTCTTTCTTTCTTTGTTTATTCCTTTCTTCTTTTTTTCTTAAAACTTCTTCTACTGTTTCCTTTTGTATGGTTCTTCTATTGTCAAATTCTCTGGTTTTGCTTTTTACCTTTTTAAAAATATTTTTCTATGTCTAATATGAATGATATTTTTGCTGCATATAGAATTCTAAGTTACCAGTTAATTTTTTTCCAGCAATTTAAGGTATCCTTCATCATCAGGTCTTCATTACTCATTTCAAAAGATAGCTGTAATTCTTTTTTTTTTTTATAAATAAATTTTTATTTTAATGAGGTGACATCAATAAATCAGGGTACATATATTCAAAGAAAACATTTCCAGGTTATCTTGTCATTTAGTTCTGTTGTATACCCATTACCCAAAGAGAGATCGTCCTCCGTCACCCTCTATCCAGTTTTCTTTGTACCCCTCCCCTCTCCCTCCTTCCCTCCCCCCAACCCCCGTAACCACCACACTCCTGTCCATGTCTCTTAGTCTCGCTTTTATGTCCCACCAATGTATGGAATCCTGCAGTTCTTGTTTTTTTCTGATTCGCTTATTTCACTCTGCATAATGTTATCAAGATTCCACCATTCTGCTGTAAGTGATCCAATGTCATCATTTCTTCTAGCTGAATAGTATACCATGGTGTATATGTGCCCCATCTTCTTTATCCAGTCTTCTATTTTTTTTATTTATTCATTTTAGAAAGGAGAGAGAGAGGAGAAGAGATAGAGAGGAGAGAGAGAAGGGGGGAGCAGCAGGAAGCATCAACTCCCATATGTGCCTTGACCAGGCAAGCCCAGGGTTTCGAACCGGCGACCTCAGCATTTCCAGGTTGACGCTTTATCCACTGCGCCACCACAGGTCATCTTTTTTTTTTTTTACAGTGATTAAAAGCCTTTAAGCAAACTCTTGGCCAATACAGCAAGAATCCATAAAAGAGTAGTGTCCTTATCATGTTTACCAAGTCCAAGTTGGCCCCATCACCATGCCAAATCCCTGAAAAATGCAACCCAACCACAGTTCAGTCTGTTAGGAACTGTCACAGGGAGCAGGAGTCCAGGAAAAGTCCACATCCAGGAAAAGTCCGCATGGCACTGGAATTATTGTCACCATTCTATACTTTGCAGCTCATGTCCAAGTCCCAGTGACCGCTGCTTCTAGCTGGTAATGATTCAGGTAGACTGGAAAAGCCATTTGCAGCATGAGTGGATATGGAGCTTCTGTTCTCCTATGCCTGGAGAAATGAGACCAGATTGCTTTACCCTGGAGCTCTGCGACTGTGGCATGGTAAAGAGAACCTTGGGATACACTAAGCTGGGTGGCAAAGGTAGATTCATAATAGAAGTTGGCAAAAGGGGGAAAGAGAGCTCTAAATTAGGAGTAGGTCCCAGCCTGAAATATGAGTGGGGCATTGAGGTAGGAGGGATAAAGGAAACAATATATATTAAGCAAAGCAGCAGAAAATAGGACTATCAACACCCACAACAGAGATCTTTGAGGGAAGAATAAAAAAACCTGACTATTCAGGCAAAACATAGTTAAGTGGCCCTTGTGCAAATGAGATCAGTTTACCTGCTTCTTCGAAGAAATAACCTAGGCTCATCCACAGTGTCGTAGATGGGGCCGACGGCCCTGGACACCTTCAGCCTTCAGTGGCAAACCCCAGCTTTCTGGGCAAGGTTAGGTCATAGGTGGCTGGAGCAGGGCTGGAAGAGACTGAACCCTCCCTTAGAGGAGCGAGGGGGAAGCCTACCTTCCAGTGTCCCTGTTTCCTCACAGCAGAGGCGTGTAAGCCTGGCAGGCTTTAGCTCAATGACCTTCCTTTCCACTATTGAAGCAGGACCCAGATGGCATCCTATGAGACCCCTTTGGGGCGTTGGAGCCTTTAAAGGTGTATCCTAAATGCTAGTAGTTCCCCTGATCTCTATTGGGCTTTTTCTGCCTCTAGGTATCTTAAAAGCCATGCTCAGAAGATCTTGCTGAGGGGTTTGAGGATCCCCATCTGCCTATATAAATCTTTTCCATATATCTGGAGCTATTTGGAAAAAGACAAAACAGTGTTATTAGCTGGATCTAATAAAGAAGGTAGTAGTTTGCAGGCGAAAAAGATTTGGTGTCTCCTGTTCATCAGCCTTCAAAAGAAATGTAAAAAAATTTTTTTTAAGTAAAAAGTATGATATGGTAGACCCGTAGGGGTTCCAGGATATGACTACCCCCTTTTAATTTTTTTTAATTGACCTTAAAATGTTTGCTGAGTACACTTTAATAATATCTTAACTTTAAAGATTGTAAGCATGACAAAATACAGTAAATTCTTTTGCTCCATATGCAGGAGCATTTTCAGTTTAGCCAGTTTAGGAAATCAAATAATAGAACAATGCATACAGACCATGAGCTATAACATGCTTAGTAGCCTCTCCTGTTCTGACAGAGGTTACTATAGATCCGGGATATGTATCCATTGTAATGTGGACATACGACTGTTTGCCAAATGAAGGTATATGAGTAACATCCATCTGCCAAAGTTGTCCTGGTAGGGGTCCTTGAGGGTTACTCTAAATGAAGTGGCAGTATAGGACCCCTTGGACAGGATTTCCCAATCTGCCGTGCTGCTTCCCGAGAAAGTTGAAACTGTTTACACCGGGCTGCAGCGTTCTGGTGATGAATAGTATGAGACTGACTTGCTCGGTCTGTCATAGTTGCTCCATATAATTTTCTTTAGGGGAGTTTGATCAACAAGGGCATTCCTAGGCCCTGGCCAGTTGGCTCAATGTTAGAGCATCGGCCTGGCGTGCAGGATTCCCGGGTTCGATTCCCGGCCAGAGCACACAGGAGCAGTGCCCATCTACTTCTCCACCCCTCCCCCTCTCCCTCCTCTCCGCCTCTCTCCTCCCCTCCCGCAGCCAAGGCTCTACCGGAGCAACGCCACCCCGGGCATTCAGGATGGCCCCATGGCCTCCGCCTCAGTCACCAGAACGGCTCCGGTTGCAACAAAGCAACAGAGCATTCCCCCCTGGTAGGCATGCCAGGTGGATCCCGGTCAGGCGCATGCGGGAGTCTGTCTGACTGCCTCCCCATTTCTATCTTCAGAAAAATACCAAAAATAAATAAAAGAAAAAATACAACAACAAAAAAAAAAAAAAGAGAGAAAAAAGGGGGCATTCCTTGTGTTAAAGCTCCAGGGAGCATGGAGTGAGCTTGAGTGTGTCCTATGAAACATGGAGCTCTATGTTGACATATAAGTCTTTGAAGGAGGAGGAACTGCTGAAATAGTTCATCAGCATTTGTCCCTAAGACAGCAGTCTTTATAGTGGAAACACCATCAGTAAATATTTGCTGTCTGTCTATAGATTAAAGGGGGAATATGGCAAATGCTGAAAAGCCATCATCTTTGTGCCCCTCCCCTCCCCCAACCCCCTCCCTCTCCTCCCCCCACCCTGTATCCCCAACACTGTTGTCCATGTCTCTGAGTCTCATCTTTATGTCCCTCCTATGTATGGAATCAGAGTTCTTAGTTTTTTCTGATTTACTTCTTTCGCTCAGTATAATGTTATCAAGGCCCATCCATGTTGTTGTAAAAGATCCTATGTCATCATTTCTTATGGCTGAGTAATATTCCATAGTATATATATACCAAAGCTTTTTAATCCACTCGTCCTCTGATGGACACTTGGGCTGTTTCCAGATCTTTGCTATTGTGAACAATGCTGCCATAAACATGGGGGTGCATTTCTTCTTTTCAAACAGTGCTATGGTGTTCTTGGGATATATTCCTAACAGTGGAATAGCTGGGTCAAAAGGCAGTTCAATTTTTAATTTCTTGAGGAATCTCCATACTGTTTTCCACAGTGGCTGCACCAGTCTGCATTCCCACCAGCAGTGCAGGAGGGTTCCCTTTTCTCCACATCCTCGCCAGCACTTATTCTGTGTTGTTTTATTGATGAGCGCCATTCTGACTGGTGTGCGGTGATATCTCATTGTGGTTTTAATTTGCATTTCTCTTATCATTAGTGATGTTGAACATTTTTTCATAAGCCTATTGGCCATCTGTGTGTCCTCTTTGGAGAAGTGTGTATTCATTTCTTTTGCCCATTTTGGATTGGATTGTTTGTCTTCCTGGTATTAAGCTTTACAAGTTCTTTATAAATTTTGGTTATTAACCCCTTATCAGACACAATGTCAAATATATTCTCCCATTGTGTAGTTTGTCTTTTTATTCTGTTCTTATTGTCTTTAGCTGTGCAGAAGCTTTTTAGTTTGATAAAGTCCCATTTGTTTATCCTGTCTTTTATTTCACTTGCCTGTGGAGACAAATCAGCAAATATATTGCTGCGAGAGATGTCAGAGAGCTTACTGCCTATGTTTTCTTCTAAGAAGCTTATGGTTTCACGGCTTACATTTAAGTCTTTTATCCATTTTGAGTTTATTTTTGTGAGTGGAGTAAGTTGGTGGTCTAGTTTCATTTTTTTGCAGGTAGCTGTCCAATTTTACCAACACCATTTGTTGAAGAGGCTATCTTTACTCCATTGTATTTCCTTACCTCCTTTGTCAAATATCAGTTGTCCATAGAGCTGTGGGTTTATTTCTGGGTTCTCTGTTCTGTTCCATTGATCTATGTGCCTGTTCTTATGCCAGTACCATGCTGTTTTGAGTACAATGACCTTATAATATAACTTGATACCCGGAAGTGTGATCCCTCCCACTTTATTCTTCCTTTTCAAGATTGCTGAGGCTATTCGTGTTCTCTTTTGGTACCATATAAATTTTTGGAATATGTGTTCTATATCTTTGAAGTAAGTCATTGGTATTTTCATTGGTATTGCATTGAATTTATAAATTGCTTTGGGTAATATAGACATTTTAATGATGTTTATTCTTCCTAACCATGAGCACGGTATATGCCTCCACTTATTCATATCTTCCCTGATTTCTTTTATCAATGTTTTATAATTTTCTGAGTACAAGTCTTTAATCTCCTTGGTTAGATTTATTCCTAGGTACTTTATTTTTTTGGTTGCAATGGTAAAGGGGATTGATTCCTTGATTTCTCTTTCTGACAGTTTATTATTAGTGTATAAAAATGCCTCTGATTTCTGAGTATTGATTTTATATCCTGCCACCTTGCCAAATTCATTTATCAGGTCTAGTAGTTTTTTGACTGAGACTTTAGGGTTTTCTATATACAATATCATGTCATCTGCAAATAATGACAGTTTTACTTCTTCTTTTCCAATTTGGATGCCTTTTATTTCTTTTTCTTGTCTGATTGCTGTGGCTAGGACTTCCAGAACTATGTTGAATAAGAGTGGTGAAAGGGGGCACCTCTGCCTTGTTCCTGATCTTAAGGGGATTGCTTTTAATTTTTGCCCATTGAGTATGATGTTGGCTGTAGGTTTGTCATAGATGGCCTTTATCATGTTGAGGTATGTCCCCTGTATTCCCACTTTGCTGAGAGTTTTGATCATGAATGGGTGCTGGATTTTATCAAATGCTTTTTCTGCATCTATTGAAATTATCATGTGGTTTTTCTCCTTTCTTTTGTTTATGTGATGAATCACATTGATTGATTTGCGAATATTGTACCAGCCTTGCCTCCCAAGAATAAATCCCACTTCATCATGGTGTATGATTTTTTTCATATATTGCTGGATCCGGTTTGCTAATATTTTGTTGAGGATTTTTGCATCTAAGTTCATCAGGGATATTGGCCTATAATTTTCTTTTTTTGTGTTGTCTTTGCCTGGTTTTGAAATCAGAATTATGCTCGCCTCATAAAAGGAGTTTGGAAGTCTTCCTTCCTCTTGAATTTTTTGAAATAGCTTGAGAAGTATAGGAGTTAGTTCTTCTTTGAATGTTTGGTAGAATTCACTTGTGAAGCCATCAGGCCTAGGACTTTTCTTTTTTGGGAGTTTTTTGATAGCTGTTTCAATCTCATTTGTTGTAATTGGTCTGTTTAGGTTTTCTGATTCTTCCAGATTGATTTTTGGAAGATTATATGATTCAAGGAATTTGTCCATTTCATCTAGGTTGTCTAGTTTTTTGGCATACAGTTCTTCATAGTATTTTCTTACAATATTTTGTATTTCTGTTGTGTCAGTTGTTATTTTTCCACTCTCATTTCTAATTTTATTTATTTGAGTCCTCTCTCTTTTTTTTTTGGTGAGTCTCATTAAAGGTTCATTGATCTTGTTTACCTTTTCAAAGAACCAGCTCCTGGTTTCATTGATCCTCTGTATTGTTTCTTTAGCCTCTGTGTCATTTATTTCTGCTCTGATCTTTATTATTTCCTTCCTTCTACTAGTTCTGGGCTTTAATTGCTGTTTTCTAGTTCTTTTAGATGCAGGGTTAAGTTGTTTATTTGAGCTTTTTCTAGCTTCTTGAGGTATGCCTGTAATGCTATAAACTTCCCTGTCAGGACTGCTTTTGCTGTGTCCCATAAATTTTGAGTTGATGTATGCTCATTATCATTTGTTTCTAGGAATTTTTTAATTTCTTCTTTGATCTCAATGTTAACCCATTCGTTATTTAATAACATGATATTTAGTTTCCAAGTGTTCAAATGTTTTTCAATTTTTCTATTGTGGTTGATTTCTAGTTTAATGCCATTGTGATCAGAGAAAGTGCTCGATATGATTTCAGTCTTCTTATATTTGTTGAGACTGCTTTTGTGCCCTAACATGTGGTCTATTCTAGAGAATGTACCATGAGCGCTTGAAAAGAATGTATATTCTGCTGTTTTAGGGTGAAAGGTTCTGAAGATATCTATTAAATCGAGTTGATCTAATATGTCCTTTAAGTCTGCTGTTTCTTTGTTAATTTTCTTTCTTGAGGATCTATCTAATGATTTTAATGGGGTATTGAAATCCCCTACTATTATAGTATTGCTGTTGATCTCGCCCTTTAAGTCCATCAAAGTCTGCTTTATATATTTAGGTGCTCCTATATTAGGTGCGTAGATATTTATAATGGTTCTATCTTCCTTTTGGATTACTCCCTTTATCATTATGTAGTGACCTTCTTTATCTCTAACTATGGTCTTTGTTTTAAAGTCCATTTTGTCTGATATAAGTATTACTACCCCAGCTTTTTTTTCATTTCCATTTGCATGAAATATTATTTTCCATCCTTTTATCTTCAGTCTGTGTGCATCTTTTGATTTAAAGTGTGTCTCTTGTAGACAGCATATGTATGGGTCCTGTTTTCTTATCCACGCAGCTACCTTATCTCTCTTGATCGGATCATTTAATCCATTAACATTTAAGGTTATTACTGATATGTTATTGTTTATTGTCATTTTTTTCTTTAAAACTGTATTCCTCTTTTGCTATATTCTTTTTTTCCTTTGATCTGTTTACAACAGGTCCCTTAGCATTTCTTGCAGCCTTGGTTTGGTTGCAGTGAATTCCTTGAGTATTTTTTTGACTGTAATTTTTTTATTTCTCCTTCAATTTTAAATGATAGCCTTGCTGGATAAAGTAGTCTTGGTTGTAGGTTCTTGTTCTGCATTACTTTGAATATTTCTTGCCATTCCCTTCTGACCTCAAGTGTTTCTGTTGAGAAATCAGAAGTCATCCTTATGGGGGCTCCTTTGTAGGTGATAGTCTTTTTTTCTCCAGCAGCTTTTAATATTTTCTCTTTATCATTTAGCTTTGCTATTTTAATGATAAATAAAACACCTTGGTGTTGGTTTCTTTGGGTTTCTCCTTAATGGAGTTCTCTGTGCTTCCTGAACATGTGTAATGTTTTCCTGCCTTAATTGGGGGAAGTTTTCTGCTATGATTTGTTTGAGCAAAGTCTCTATCCCTTGTTCTTTCTCTTCTTCTTCAGGAACCCCTATGATGCAGATGTTATTTCTCTTCATGTTGTCACAGAGCTCTCTTAGAGTTTCCTCAGACTTTTTGAGTCTCTTTTCTTTTTTCTGCTCTGCTTCCATGCCTTTATTTATCTTGTCCTCTAACTTGCTGATTCGATTCTCTGCTTCATCCATCCTGCTTTTAATTCCTTCTATTGTATTCTTTATTTCACATACTGTATTTGTCATTTCTGACTGATTCTTTTTTATTATTTCAATGTCCTTTTTTATATTTGTTATCTCTTTATTTAGGTTTTCGTAATGGTCATCTATGGTTGTTCTGATATCTTTGAGCATCCTAACAATCATTATTTTAAACTCTGCATTTGGTAATTTGGTTATATCTGATTCACTTAGGTCCTTTTCTGGGGATTTCTCTTGGTTTATTTGTGTTGTATTTCTCTGCCTCTGCATTTTCTCTTCATGGGAGTGGCTGTGATCACGTGCTCGGGTGCACAAGCATTTGTGGCCTTGGCCTTTGCCCTGCCCCCATGTGTGACGTTATGCTCGGTCCTGAGGGCACTGGCGAGCTCCTTTGCTCAGCTGCGGGTCTCCGCCTGTTTCCGGGCTTTCACCCTGCCCTTGCAGGAGGAGCCCGCTCGAGGAATGGCTGCTACCCTTGGCTCTACCGCTGGGCAGGACTGTGTGCCCAAGCTCAGCTCAGTAGCGAAACTCCGCCTCTTCTGGGCTTTTGCCTCCACCCCCACGGGAGGAGCTGGCTACCAAGTCAGACCGCAAGCCTGGGTTGCACGGGCGGGGCAAGGTTGTGCTCCTCTGCCCTTGCTCAGGGGCTGGTCTCCACCCTTTCCGGGGTCCCCGCCCTTCTCCTGCAGGCTGGATTACAGGCTGCCGGCAGCTGAGCTTGACCGCTTTTGCGTGCCCCCTTTTCCCCAGCCGGGCAAGATTGAGCTCACACCTGAGCCCAGTGGTGGCCAGCTGGCTTCTGCCCCTGCCAGAAGAACTACGCTTTTGTCTCCTGCTGCCACCCGCCCTCCGGCCAGCCCTCAGCTGCGTGGGTGGGGGCGTTGCAGCTCGGACCCTAAGACTCACTACTGTAGACCCAAAAGCTCCCTCCTTCTATGCAACTCTGCTCTGAGTGCCGTGGGGGAGCTTGTTTGGCTGCTCTCCTGCTTCCCTTTGCTGGTATTGCTGTTTCCGGGGGAAATATTCACTTCAGCTTTGGGGAGTGTCTCGTCCCAGGGGTTAGGGTGGCTATCTCCCAAAATGTTTCTCCCTATGCCTCCTAGATTACACTCTCTTCCTGTTACTCTGGTCCTCTCCTCTCTCCCCGGCCCCAGGAGCCCTGGGTGAGTGGTTGTGAGAGAGATGTTCTGCGCGGTCCCTTTAAGAAGGATCCTGGGTCTGAGAAATCAGATTCTTTCTCACAAACAGTATCTTGACTTGTTTCCAGCTAAATACTGTCCTTAGGCCTCTTCTGGGCTCTGGGGCTGCAGGCTGGGGCTTTGTTCCTGGGGCTCAACTAAACTCACTTCCTGCCACGCGAGTCTCTCCCTGCTGCCATTCGCTCCGGGGAGCTGGGCAGCCCTCTCTGTGTTTCCACTCTTCCTACCAGTCTCAGTGTGGCTTCTTCAGTCTTCCTTGGTTGAAGAGTCCTCTTAGTTTAGTCCAAAGTTGGTTTTTCCAGATGATAATTCTTAAAATTAGTTTGTAATCCACTTTGGTTCTGGGAGGTAGATGTTGGTACGTCCACCTACTCCAGCACCATCTTGTCTCTCGATAGCTGTAATTCTTATAGTTTCATTTTAACATATACCAAATAATATACCAGTTATTTCTAGCTACTTTTCAGATTTTCTCTTTGGTTTTGGTCTTCAAAGTAATTTCATTATGGTTTTTCTAAATGTAGCTTTGTTTCTTTGCTTTTGGATTGTGATCGAAGGGCTTTTTGAATATATAGCTTGGCATATTGGAAATTTTTCTGCCATTTCTTCTCAACTATTATTTCTTTCCTTTCTTTCTGCCATCTTCTTCTGGGATTCCAATTAAAAATATGTGTGTCTTCTCACTGTTTCCTTTTGCTCTTGTGATCTCTTCTGATTAGTCTGTCCCTTTGTTTCTTTAGGCCACTTTGTCCCAGTAGAGCCCACACGCTACATTGATCAGATGTTCCCGATTCAACTTCCCTGTGCAATTCCCCGTGCAATGGGACACTCCTGCTTAACAGCAGGGCTGGCAGTCTCTTCTGGACTGTTCTTGAGGTGGATATGAGGATTCTCCTTACTGATATCGAGACCAATTGCCTCTGGAGGAAAGACACGACTGACACACAAGTTAGTTGCAAGAATCACATAGGCAGTTTATTACTCACAAATCCTATGGCGTGCCTGGGTACAGTTTAATGGGGCCCCATCACTGTGCTCCTTTTGGCTGTCCTTGGTCAGAGTGGCATGGAGATAGTCCATGTTCAATGTTGGAGTCTGAACAACTGACTACAGCAGGGGGCCCCTGACTTTAGTACTTTATTCTGGCATATGCCTTCTAACAGGAGTTAATCTACAGGATTATCACATCAAGCTACTTTTTGGGAGTTCCTAGCAGGGAGCTCTTTTTCATGTTAATCTACAGAATTGTCACATCACGACACTTTTTATCTACATAATGTCACACATACACACTAACTAGGCCCTGCACAGAAAGCATAGTTTGCATATCATATCTGTACACACTAGATTAGTTCCCATGCAGAGACCTTATTCACTTGCCTTAATGTCTTCTAATATTATATCCTAACTTATTTCTATGTATCTTTTATATTTTTTTATATTTCTATGTATTTAATTACTATAACATTATATTACTGTAACACACTTTATAGATACAGGGGTTCCTCGAGTTATGACACAGTTCCATTCCTATGACAAAGACGTAACTTGAATTTTGGTGTAAGTCACTTACCTATCCTAACTTAAGTCACTTACCTATCCTAACTGGTACATGCTCCTGATGCAGGTCTTCCGGCCACAAAACTAACAATCTTTCCATCTCAATCATTGTGCCACTCTGCTGTTTAGTAATCACATTCAATTTCATAGTGGCTGATCCCTTTACATGCTCTAGGATATGGTCTTCATCCTTGATAGTTGTTGCTACAGTAGAGCGGCTAAGGCCTAGCATGTGAGTGATGTTCATTGCTGATTCTCCTTTTTCTGATCTCTTTACAATGTCTAATTTCACTTCGACTGTGATGGCTTTCCTCTTCTTCAAAGCACTACCATCTGAAGACTCTGACTTTTGTTTAGGAGCCATGAAAAGGGCCAAAATTTGACAAAGCAACACAAATGGAACACTTGCACTTTTAAAGGTCCAAACTGGCATAGGTAAGCATACTAGGGTCACCAATTCTCTCATATGCTGCGTTACTGCATGTTCTTCTGTCATGCAACCAAACTAGTTTGCCTATGTAGTCCTTAAGTATGACACTAATGGCGTAAGCCAAAACACTCATTTCTTATTTTTTTTTTAAGTTTTTTGGGGAGTGAGTATCATAAAATCAAACATCATATGTGAAGACTGTCGTAACTTGAGGACCCCCTGTAAGTTCTTCTGACCTATCCTCCATGACACTAGCCTTCTCTTCAGCTGCTATTAAACTCATATATTGCCTTCTTAAATTTAGTTAGATATTTTTTTAGTTACAAGTTTTATTTGATTTTTGTAGGTTCAAATTCTCTATTGAAATGCTCCAGTTCATCTAGTCTCTTAAATATTTATTCCTATTTAATTTAAAATCTGAATCTGACACCTTTAATACCTGAATCTTCTAGGAATCTTTCTAGAATCAATTTTCCCTTTTGATATATGGTACCTTTTCATTTTTTAACGTTTCTTGGTTTTTACTAAATGAAAGCCAGACCATATATATATGGAAACATTAAGGCTTTGAATAATGTTATAATATTTAGAAGGCATATATATATATATAAATTTATTTAGAGATGTATATATAAATCATTTTAATACAATCCAACTATTTCAAATCCAGATTTAATTTTTATGTGTGTTAGTATGGTTTTTTTTTCCTACTGTGTAGCCCTTTGGGCATCCCAAGTAAAATACTCTTTGTTTTAAGAGCTTTTTCTTTTTGGCACATGCAGATCTTTAATTTTTGTTTGTGTTGTTTTCTGTAATAATTAAATATCTTGCTTAATTTCTAAGTTTCTCAGGAGCCATTTTAGAATCTCTCTAGGGTTAAAGTGGAATCAAATATTAATCTGAATTCTTGCATTTCTCTTTTTTCTGACTTTCCAGTTCCTTCCAATGATTTTTTAAAATATATATCTTCTATTCATCTTTTTCTTGTTTATGATGGAAGAGTTGGTCAGGCACAAGCTCATTTATTATAGCCAGAAATAGGCAACTTGTGGTCAAGTTTTTTTGTTTTTTTTTAATTTAGTGAGAGGAAAGGAAGCAGAGAAGCAGATGGGTGCCTCTCCTGTATGCCCTTACTGGGAATCGAACCCGGGACTTCCACACGCTGGGCTGACACTCTACCACTGTACTCCCGCATGCACCCCAACCAGAACCCACCCAGGAAGCCCACGAGGGGCCAATGCTCTGCCCATTTGGGGCATGCTCCACTGCTCAGCAACCAAGCTCTTCTTAGTTCCTCAGTCAGAGGCCATGGAGCCATCCTCAGTGCTCATGGCCAACTCGCTCCAATCAAGCCATGGCTGCAGGAGTTGAAGGGATAGAGAGAGAGAGAGAAGTAAGAGGAGGAGGGTTGGAGAAGCAGATGGGTGCTTCTCCTGTGTGCCATTACTGAGAATCGAACCCAGGATGTCCACACGCTGGGCCGACACTCTACCACTGAACCAACCTTCCAGGGCCTCAAATTTTAATTAGAGAAAACAGATTACAACAAAGATCACTATTTTTGTCAGCATGACACTACCTAATGCCTTCACTATCCCAGCAAAAAATTCCAGTATAGTATCTCCTTAGAGATAACTTATTTTGTTGCTACTCTTATCTTAACTGGTTATACATTTTTTTTTAAATAACATTGTAGGATTCCAGTGGCTTTTAAGGCTGATCCAAGATAAAGTATCCTGAATGGAAGGTATAGGCCATTTATTTTTTCTTAGGTAGAATATAAAACAAATTTAACAGAACATTTTTATATACAACTGTAATATGATTTTCTTTTGGACCTTATCAACCTTGTTTTCCAAAGAATTTTATGTTTATTTTTTAAAAGCTCTAAATAGCTTTCAAATTAGAAAGGCTATCACATGTCAGATTCCCTCTGTGGTCCTAACTCACTTTTCTTTTCTTGATATTTTCCTGCATAAACCATTCACTCCTAGCAAACTGATTGAAAAGGTTACCATTTTTGAAATGTACTCCTATTTCCTATGCCCATCCCTTGGCTTTTGCCACTATTATTTCTTCCAGGACTATATTCCATTTTTAACATCATTCATTAAAATCCTATACATTGGATAAGAATCCACTTAAATCGCATAATCCTTATGATGACTGCTAAAATAATTTAAACCCACTCTGAGAGGAAGAAAATAATCTATAATTCTATGAGATATGTATAAACTGCACTGGCCAGACAGCTTGGTTAGTTAGAGCACCATCCCAAAGTGCAGAGCTACTGATTCAGTCCCAGGTCAGGGCAAATACAGGAACAAATTGATGTTACTATCTCTCTCTCTCTCTATCTCTCCCACCTCTCTCTCTAAAGTCAATAAAATAAACATTAAGAAAAGAAATATGCATAAACTTTCTGTACTATAATGGTTTGTCTAACAGTTATTGTGTATTCATGTTATTTCACATATTTCTATTATCTCCTTGAAGCCAAGAACCTGGTCTTAAATAGTTTGCATTTCCCATCATTTGATTACCTTGTATGTAGCAGCTAATTTACTTATTATCAAATAAAATTATAAGAGCTAGAGATGTTTAAAGTTAGATGAAGCAAATAGTGTGATTTTATTAAAAATTTTTTTCTAACAGAATTATGTTTTCAGGAAATTTTAGTAAAAATTAAGAAAATAATTTTATTAAATAATGCATATAAAATTATTTTTAGTATAGACATACAAATAGCACAAATATTACACACATTATAAACTTTTATATTCCCAGCATTTTAATGAAAACACTATATAGCTCTCATTAGAATGTTTTTCATAATCAATTTAAACTGACGTCTTCCTTTCTTTGTCTTTATTTCTCAATTCTTCCCATTCACATCATTTGGAAAGATAAGAGTTAAAAACTTCACTGAAAATGCCTAAGCCTTAACAGTATTCTGCTGGAAGAATGTCTCTGAGGCTATAAAATCTGTTTGACATTTTATAAGAATAATAATTTGAAGCTTCAAACTGTTATCTCTGAAAATTCACAATATGCATCAGAGGGTAGACATAAACAAAATCTCTATAACATTTTGGCTTGACAATCATTTATTTTTCAATGACACCCATTTCTATTTTTAATAGTACTTAGTTTTATAAATAGAACATTCAGTCCTGTCAAGGACATGCACCAAATGCAGATCTGTTCTCACAAAGCTGGAAAGCAGTATCCATGCCCTGCAAGTCCTTTTCTATTGACATGACAGTAAATGATGGAGTCTTGCTAAATATCACAGGTATCATTTTCTTTTTTTTTTTCCACGTTTCTTAACCACCTGTCAATACATAGTCCACAAGGTATTTGTTTAAACATTCTATGTTCTTTCTGCAACTTTTCATGGAACCAGTTATAAAAATGCAGCAGTCAGAATTTAACTGACAGCTTTGCCACTGAAACACAGTACTTGCTCTTGTCCAGGTGCCTTGTTGTGCCATGCCAAAAGGAGCGAAAAATACTATAATAATACTCAGTTACAGAACCAAATAGAAGTCAGAGATACCCGGGGGAGAAAAATGTTGACTGTGCAAGTAAGACTATTTTTATAGTTACATTTTTAACTTAACCACCTTAACTGAAGGGAAGGAGGGCAGCTTAGGGAGTCACTGTTACACTAAAATGCAGATTTACTCACTGCATTTATACTATAGAGGTTTGTTAAAAACTGAGACCCTATATATAAGTAGACAGGCCAAAGAAGACTTTTACTCATCTAGGTAAATGCAAAATCTTGTTAGAATTCTTTTATAAAGTAATTAATCCCATTTATATTTATTATTATGGTCAATATTTTTATCTTTTTATATATCCATACTTTCAGTATGTCATATTTCTCTTTATATTTTATAATTGTGTTCTGTCTATACAATAACCATTTACAAATACTGTATTTTTCTGATCAATAACATTGAAATAAGTTATAACTTCTTTTTCTTTCCTAGAAGTAAATTTACTGTACTGTCTTTTAATTTCAATATATATTTACAAGGCACCTATTTAAAATGTACAATGTAATGAGTTTTTAGCATTATGTAACTACGGAAGCTATGACTACAATTAACACAAAAATTTCAGGCACCCCAGATAGAGTGTCCATTCCCTTTTGTGGTTGAGCCTCCTTTTCCCCAGGTATCCGCTCGTCTACCTTAAGGCTCTATGGATTCAGAATAGGGGATATTTCAAAATGAATATGAAGTGTTGAAATATCCCCTATCTTTTTTGTAAGCAACATATGAGGGTGATACTGTAGTGATATTCTTTCATTTGGCTTCTTTTTATCTAGTAAAAATAATTTGAGGCTCATCCACATATTTGGGTGTTATCATTCAATTGGCTTATACTAACTATTATCTTTCCATTATATTTTGGTTTGTTTATCCAATTACCTGCTAATAGACATTTGAGTTGTCTCTAATTTTTATATTTTTGTAAATAAAACTGCTAGGAATATTCACATATAAGTCTCTGTGTAGAGGTGGTTTATTTTCCTTGAATAATATATAGGTGTAGAATAGATGATTTATATGAATAATGCATATTATTTTCACTTTTAAAAAACTGCTAAAGGTTTCCAAAGGGGTTGCACCATTTTATATTTCCACCAGTAATGTATGAGAGTTCCAGTTTATCTACTTCTTGGCCAGAAATTTAATATGGAGCATTAAAAAAAATTGAACTATTCTAATAAGTATGTAATATTATCTCATTGTAGTTTCAATATGTATTTCCATGATGAGTAATGATCTTGTGCATCTTCTTATGTACTTATTTGCCATCTGTAGATTTCCTTTTGTGAAGACCTATTCAAATTGCCTATTTTTTATTGAGTTATTGGTCATCTTGTTAAGTGGTAAAAGTTCTTTATATAGTCTAGATACAAGTTCATTAGCATACATCAGTATTGTGATCATTTCTTCTAGACTGGCTTTGTTTTCTTAATCAAGTTTATTTCAAAGCATAAATGTTTTTAAATTTGATAAAACCAATATTTTTCTAAAACCATAGTTTTTCTATTACAGTTTATATTTTTAGTGTCCTGCAATAAATCTTTTCTAGTCTATGGTTCCTAATCAGGCTGTTATTTACTTTTCAGAGTCCTCTGGTTTTTTATATTGCATTTTGGGGGGAATTTTTAGTGGTGCAATCATTGGTAGAGAAACACTAAGTGGGCTCATTCTATCTTGGATGCTTATCTTCTAATAGAATTTTGAGACACCAGAAACAACCACTTACATGAAGGAAATCAATCTCTCTTAATTGAGGTCATATTGCTTTAGAGATGAAATTTAAAGATATTCTGGCATCTGAGAATAATTTGAGTATATGAAAGCAGCACATATAGCATAATTATACAGATTTGGACTTAGTTTAAGAAGACCTCCCTTTTCCTTGTCATCTAAATTATGTCCTGGTTATATATAACATCTAAAGAGAGCTTATTATTTAGTTCTTGTGACATTATTAGTATAAATTCTATAGCCTGGGCTACTTTGTATGCCACATATCTTGTCATGTTTTTTTCTTTTGTATTGTCTGCCATCTGAAGCCATAACCTCTAATATGAAAGGCTCAGAGACTTGAGGTGAAAGATGAATAATGCTTACCCCCTTTAAGGTAGCATTTTAGCACCAGAGATGGCCACATAATGTAAAGTAGTTTATTCTGTTTTTTGTTTTTTTTAAAGAAGGCAAAGCCAGTGCTTACTTGTTACAATGGGACATCGGTGCCATTTAAAATGAACCTCAGGAGTTTGTTCAAGAATCTCTCTAATTCCAGGGTACATCAGAGACTCTTCTATTCTCCAAGACAGAGAAGATTCCAGATGGGTGGATGCCAGTCCTTAGAGACTCCAATTCATGTTCCAGGAGCATAAATTCATAGAGGAAGGATCTTTTGATCATTATTTGTGATGTGAGAAGTACCGATTTCATAAAGTGTATTTCTAAGAATGCAAATATTTGTAGTCTTGCTCAAGATTTACTGTATGTGTGAACTTTGCCATTGTGCCATGCAGTGGAAGGATGATGTTAACAGTCCCAGCCTGGACAGTGTTGTGGGGCATCCCTTCCCAGGTACACAAAGTGCTCACACATCTCTGGAAAACAAATTGTTGATTTTAACCTAAACTGGATTTGATTGACAGAGAGCAAAGTAAAGTGTGTTACATCCCTCCAAATAGAATAGAATATGATATATACTTAGGCAACATAAACAGAGATGAAAATTCTAATTATAAACCAATTGGAATAGATTTTCCTCCATACCTCTTTCTTTCATTTGCTTCATTTCTCTATTTATGCATGGACCTGCCCTACTAAATGATGAGGGCTCCAATGAACCATAGGTTCACTATCCATTGATTTACTAGGAAATATTTGGACAATTCAAGTTGGTGTCTCTTTTATGTATTGTTAGATTCTTTTTGGCATCCTACAAATAAGCAATTGCATTTTTTTTTAACCACCTATAATATGTCCTGGACTTTAGCTACTAGTCCTGACATGGTGGATTCTACAAACTACCATTAGTTTGCAAGTCTTCAGCTATAAGATATAAAGTAGACATTTGAATATTAGCAATATCACTGTCTCCAAAACTGGAGTTTTTACTTTGTAAGAGTAAAATATGCAGAAAAGTTTTAATTCAATTTTCTGTATTGTTGGAACATGATTAGTCCACACAAATTTGGTAATAAAAGTAGAAGACTGTAACATATAACAAGAAGACAGAGTGTATGTAACTTAATTCTGAAGCTAATATTTTTCTTACTTAAATTATCAGGCCTATTTGATATAAATGAAGATTTTGGTAACGAGGCATTTCTCAAGCCAGTAGAGAAACAACAACATTCAGAATGATAGTCCTCCAAAGGACCCTAAAATTAATGGACTGCTTCTCAATACCTTTACAAATCTTTGCAAATTCTTCCCAGAGTGGATGTAAAAGGTACACTGAGAAAAAGAATTGAATGGAAAGATAAAGTAAGACACATAGTATAGCACTGAATCGCTACACTATTTCAGGGAGTAACGTTCCAAGTGCTGTAGTCAACCATGTTGATAAATGGCATTACTTGAGATATTCTCATGTTTTACAAGAAAATAATATTCAAGGAACAGTTCAAATGGGACTTGATATAAGTTTATTTTCAGTTCCTGGAAAATTACAAAATATTTGTCACCTTCTGAAAAGTACACTAAACCAAAATTTTCAAAGATGGGTTTGCAATAATGATTTGGTGTGCTAAAAAGTTACAATCTTTTTTCATTTGAGCTCTTACAAACATGTTCTATTTCTGTTATAGCACTCAGCATCTTCTATCCCCGATAATATTTTATATGTATATCTTATTATCTTTTAAATTCCTGAGATCAGGTTTTCTTTCTGATTATTCTGATTATCTTTAAACTGTGTAATATTTCAGTCTCCACTGGGTGATTATTTCTTTGGGTAGTGAAAGAAAAGCAAAACCGATTGATTTCTGCATACATTTTGCTCATGTTTCAATCAGAATATATATCAGAAAAAAAAATGCCTGTCAAATTTGAATTTTCTTTTTTTGTCCTGTTTGTAACCCCAATGCTTACCATATATACTAAAATTGAAAAAAATTCTCAACAATTGAATTGTTTCTGTAAGTAATTTAACATGGAAATAGAGCGCTACTTAGATCTCTTCAAGGCAATAGAAAAGTTGGTCTCCTCTGCCACTTGGGAAAATTCTAAGTAGCCCACGAAATGGGACAATTTAATTTTGTACATTACAGTGTTCAGCAACTGAACAAGAAATAAATGGCTAGGCACTCTTTCTGTTCTGCCATATGCTATTGACCTGAATCCAGGACTGATTGGAAGATAAGGGTCATGGGGGTCAATCTAATTTGACCTTTTAATTTTTGTAATAAATAAGGTTTCAATGGGACAGATAAGACAAAGCTCTTTGTTAATTGTACTCTGAGCACCATTCCCAGAATACTTTTCTGCTTAGCACTGAACCCAGGGCTCTGATTCAGAGGCAGATAATGAGAGAACGAGTCTTTCCACCATTTTTTCTCAAGCTCAGGACTTGTTTCAGCCTTTGTAACCTTAAATTTAGTCACTTCTTCCCCTGCCCATCCACCTCAACCCCCACAGAGATTTTGGAAACAAGTTGTTTAACTTTCTTAAAGTTCAGCGTGTTAAAAGTGCTGTATATTGCTTTTCTGTGAATATCTTCTCTGGTCTGGACAGTTGGGATTGCCGATATTAATGAAGCTAACTATATAGTTGTTATTTTTAATCCCCGATCTAATTATGAGGAATAACTGGAAGTATGAAAGTGTGGTGGAGATGTATAGGCAAAATCATGGCACTGTAAAGGGAGAAGCAGGGAAGAGGTGTCATGCAGTAGGACAGGAGAAAGGATTTCTTCGGAGAAAGATATCTTTGGGAAGTTAGAATTATGAAACAAAAATCAGGCACAGAGATGTGAGCATTTTCCCCAGGAACATCATTAATGCCTGGTGGGTGTATTAGTCAGCTTGAGCCGCCAAAAGAAAACCCCATGGACTGGATCAGCAGATACTTATTTTTTAGCAGCTATGGAGGCTGGAAGGCCAAGGCGAGGTGGCAGCATGGCAGGGTTCAGGTGAGAACTCTCTTCCTGCTTGCAGATGCTCCCTCCTCACTGTGAGCTCACCTGATCTTTCCTCTGAGGCGCACATAGAGAGACATGATTCTCTGTCTTCCTCTTCTTATAAAACTACCGATACTATCAGATTAAGACCCTACCCTTATGGCCTCACTTAACCTAAATTACCTGCTAAAAGCTCTATCTTCAAATACAGTCACCTTGAGGGTTAGTGCTTCAACATAAATCTGGGGGGGGGGGGGGAGCATAATTTATTTAGTCCATGGTAGTGAACCTGGGATTTGAACCCAAATAGATTGCTCAAGTCAAATCGTTTACTGCTAAATGTATGCTACAAAGCAGTAACTGGCTTTGGTTACCAAAACCCAGTATTCAAAATCCTCTGTGAATTGATGAAAGCAGATGGGGACATGGGCCAGCACAGGCAAAGGGTGGTGGTACTAAATGGGAATAAGTTTAACTAAGAATACAAAAAATGTATGATGCATCAATGTATCCTTAAGAACATTTCTATAATATTTCATATATACTTTATAAATTATATATACTACATGATTTAGCATATATGTAATTTATAAATTACATATACACTCTATTATATATTATACCTTATATATTATATGCAATATACTTTATAAGTTAAACATACTTTTCATATTATATACTATATATCTTATACTTTATATTATATAATATGATATATAAATATATATGTTTTATATATTATATATATTTTCAATATAAAAAGCTAGACTTTTTTGAAGTATGTCTAATATTACACAGTGCTTCCAGGTACAAATCATTGTAATGCTTAATTCCATGCGTTTTGACTCTGCAGGCATGGTTTTATTCTTTTTGGGTAGTAGACTATGTTATAGAAATTGGAATCAGTTACCAACTCTTATGCAAAAAAAAAAAAAAGTGTGTCTTTTGGAAATATATCTATATAGAGAAGCCAAGGCACTTAAAGCCATGTGATTTGCACAAAGAAAATTGCATGTTGAGTGTTTATACTTTTATGTGAATTTTTTTCAAAGGTATCTCTCAGGTGCTTCAAACTACTTCAACTATTTTATTAGTATCTAACTCGAGACTGCATTATAATAACCAGAAATACATGTGTTAGAAATAAGCAGCATCTGAACTGATTTTACCAGTAGAGGTCAAGGAGAAAATGTTTTATGAAAGAAAAAAAAAAAGAGATGACTGAATTCTATGAGAGAAAAGTACTTCACAATGTTTAGCCTCCACTCTTGGTTTTGTTTTGCTTCTGATCAAATATCAATGTGTAATTAGAATGTCATGTTTTGGCTCAATATATTTATTTATATTAGCCCTCAAATAACTTTAATATGTGACCTCATGTTCAGATTTCAGAAAAACAGTCATTAGAGTACTCCAGGCTTCTGAGTAGCTTTGTAGATAGGTTTCAAAAATCATTAGCCTGTCAAAAATTTTGATGGGCCTGTAAAATGTTTTGACCCTGTTTACAGTTATCCATGTCACCCCATCTGCTGCTTCCTTGGCCCTCTGTTTGTCTCCTGACCCCTGTGTCATTAGGCTAAGAGGATGTATGTAAGCCTTCACCAAATAATTGAGAATCAAATATTACCCACAAAAAGCAGGATCTTGAGGGATGATGAATGATGAGTTATTTATTGAGTAATTAAAATTTTAGTCACCTTCATGTGGCTTTCCTTTTTTATATCTCATAGCCCAGTGACTTTGGAGCTGTCAATACTTATACTCAGCTGAGAAAACTGAGTTAGTATAATGGTTAAGGGCACTGACTGACCTGGCAGTCATAAGCAGGTTTGAATCCCATTTCTGCTACTTAATAATTTCATGGTCCTAAGAAGGTTTATTGTTAATATTTGTATTTGTTTTTAATTTTTTATTGCATTTATTAGGGTGACACTGGTTAATAAAATTATACAGGTTTGTTTTTAAACCACTTAACATTTTATTTTTTAGCAAGCGAGAGGCAAAGAGGCAGAGAGATAGACTTCCTTATGTGCCCTGACTAGGATCCACCCAACAACCCTTGTCTGAGGCTGATGCTCTGCCCATCTGTGGCTGCTGCTTCGTTGCTTGGCAAGAGAACTATTTTAGTGCCTGAGGTGAGGCCATGAAGCTTTTTTGAGTGCCTGGGGAAAAGTTGCTCAATCAAACCATGGATGCAGGAGGGGGAGAGAGAGAGAGAGAAAGAGAGAGAGAGAGAGAGAGAGAGAGAGGGAGAGACAGAGAGACAGAGAGAGAGAGAGAAGAGGAAGGGGTGGGGAAGCAGATGGTTGTTTTCCTGTGTGGCCTGACCAGAAATCAAACATGGGACTGCCACATGCTGACCAACACTCTACTGCTGAGCCAACCGGCTAGGGCCTAACATTTTATTTTCAAGTTATGTAAAAGTATTAATAGACGTGAAAATATCACCTACCGCAATAGTGTTGTGGCTAAAATAAAATGAGCATGTGTTAGAATAAAGTGATCATAGCAGTAAGTAGCACTTTTCCTATCAAAAATAGTCAAATGATTGTTGTGGTGTTTGTTAGAAATGCTGTGACTTTCCAAGGACACATAGCAGTTAAATATTGGAGTCAGGACTCAGAGTGAGGTTTGCTAAGTGTTAAATGCTTTTCCCCATGAGATACTTTTCTCTGAGTATAACAAATATTTCCGATCTGCTCCCTGCTGTTTGTTTGGTCCAGACTGATTTTGTTGAAGTGAACATGTCGTAGGTCAGTGTATATTTTCATACCTGCTTTGGGATTTATCTAAGGGTGAATGCAGAAGACTGATATACAAGAGTGGGATTAAGTAAAACAGCCATAGATTTGGGTTACAAAGGAGACACTTGCTATCTGAAGTGCCAGGGGGCATAGACATCTCTGGCCCAGGGTATCATAACCACCTACCAAACTCCATCATTTCTGTTTGTCTTGACCCAGGGACTTTCCTGCACCCACAGACATTCTGCTACTACTTTCTACCTGAGCAGAGAGTAAATATACTTGTACCCTTTCAATCTTTGTTTTGTTTGCCCAGTTGTACAAATGTTGTTATTTTGGAAATATATCTAAAAACAATATTATAATTGAGATCAAATTTGAGTAATAAATTTTGCAATGTAAACATATTGAAAAAACTGAATAAGATTTTTCCTGAATTAAAATAAGGGCATGGACATGTGTACATATGTACATATAAATATAACAAAGCAAAGGGGAAAATAGACATGGCAATTGGAAGTTTTTATTATAATGTTTAAATCATGTTTCCTGTTTCATGTAAAATTATATAATAGTATTATCTGTAAATTCCAAATGGCTTTTTAAATTCTTATTTTTGTTTGTTTTAATCATGTGATATAATACATGAATACCTTGTAATGTAGGGTTCATTTTCATTTTCCTTAAAGAGAAACCATGAATAATAAAAATAGCTTTTATTAAATGACATAGAAGAAATCCTGCCGCATTGTATTCTATATGTATATCTCCTTATTCTGCACAATCCATTGGCTATTTACCCGTGAGATGTTATCAGTTATTAGTTTTCTCACCTCATATATATTAGATGTGAATTAACTTGAAAATGTTAACATTTAATGATCTTGAATATGGCCAGCTAGAAGGAGAATTAAGGGGACATAGACTTTTAGTGTCATTGAGAGATTTATGTGTCATGAAGAGGAAACAGGGTCACCTGAAATCACAAATCTTTGTGCAATTCATGCTAGAATTGCAGAAATGACCAGCTTAGGTGGAATAAAGGAGTAAATATCATACTGAGAATTTAACTCTCTTGGATCTATTATGTGGTAAAATTACTTTTTGTACTATAAAAAATACTGTGTTCTATGCTGTTGGCTTTCTTATGAAAAAAAGAAAGGGGAAAAGAAAAATGAAATGACTATAGTCCCAAACTTAGAGTTTGTTAAAAAAAAAAGGCAAATTGCTGAACTCAAAGAAGATGCTACAGGAAATATGAGGCAGCCTTTGGCTAAAGGTGAACTTGATGAGTTTTAGCACACAGCTCCTCTCTGGCTGTCACCGGCTCCTTCAACACAATTCTGAAAAGATGAGACAAAGTTTATTTCTTCTTGTACAACTCAAAAGCTTCCTTTTCTACTTCCTCAAAAATTCAAATAAACATTTATTGGTTCTTATCAGAGCACTGCTGAAGACATGTTGAAAGAGTGCTCATGGCAAGGAACTGTAGCCAGTATCTAGGACCTGAGGGCAGCCTCCAGCTTGACAGTCAGTGAACAGCCAAGAGATGTCCATCAATCGAAATGAATTAGGCCAGCAGTCTGAATATCCATTTAAAAGAAACTGATATTACAGTAAACTTTGGGGGGCACAATTAGAAAAGGTTTTACTGAGACTTTCTCTGTAAAATTCAATAAACTCTACATTGTAAAATGTTTATTTTTAATAAAAGTAAGATTATAATTATTTTAGTTCTAAGGATAAAAATTAATCTAATGTTACTTGATAGATTAGACATTTATTTTTTTATAATATTATAAAGGTATAGGATTTTTTTTACTTTATGTAAGAAATATTTAAAAGCAAAATTAAAAGATTTATCATGTCTTAAAAAATTTAGTTTTATCTATTTTTCCAATAATCTTTTCTAATTCTTTTATTGAGTCATTCTATTTTACTTGCATATTATTCATCAACTGTTTTCCTTTCCTTTTTTTCACTTATTAGCTCTTCTAGCTAATAAACTTTCATTCATGATTGAAAAATAATTATTTAGAATAAATTCTTCTTAAATGCCGTATTAATCAGGTTTCTCCTGAGAAACAGAACCAGTACTATATCTAGGAAGGTTTTTTTTTTTAATTGGATTTATTGGGGGTGACAATGGTTAATAAAATTATATAAGTTTCAGGTGTACAATTCTATAATACATCATCTATGCATTACACTGTGTGCTCACCACCCCACATCAAGTCTCCTTCCATTACCATTTATCCTCCTTTGCCCTCTTGTGGGATTAAGGCGGAAAAAAACCCTCATAAGCACAGACCACAGTATGATGATTACTTGAGGGAAAGGATTTATTACAAGGTATTGGTTCATATGATTATGGAGGCTGAGAATTCTCATGATCTACTATTTACAGACTGGGGACCCAAGAGAGTAGATGGCATAGTTAGAGAGCCCGAGAGCCAATGCTGTGGAGTCCACCCTGAGTCTGAAGGCCTAAGAACCAGGAGTGCTGAGGGCAGGAGGAGATCAATGCCTGGCTCCAATAGTTTATCAAGGAGGTAACTGGGATGGATGCACACTCTGTATGTGTATATTAATAACCTTGGTAGGAAAAGAATAGAGTACCTGATTTATTTTCAGCGTTATTCTGGGTTTACACAATATACTCCAGGAGTCTTTTTTTCTCTAAATATAATCCTACATATTTGTCTAAGTTTATAGTCAACTATAGCAGTGGTCCCCAACCTTTTTTGGGCCATGACCAGTTTAATGTCAGAAAATATTTTCACGGACCGGCCTTTAGGGTGGGACGGATAAATGTATCATGTGACCGAGACAAACATCAAGAGTGAGTCTTAGACGGATGTAACAGAGGGAATCTGGTCATTTTTTAAAAATAAAACATCATTCA
The DNA here is from genome assembly GCF_036850995.1 of Saccopteryx leptura. Lineage (NCBI taxonomy): Eukaryota > Metazoa > Chordata > Mammalia > Chiroptera > Emballonuridae > Saccopteryx > Saccopteryx leptura. The sequence continues at coordinate 138,378,692 of NC_089503.1, forward strand.
GAATTAAATATAAATAAAACAGAAATAATGTAAGTTATTTATTCTTCTCTGCGGACAGGTACTGGTCCACGGCCTGGGGGTTGGGGACCGCTGAACTACAGGCTCTTAGGCTTCATTAGTTTACTGATGTCACACTTAATATTGTCTTCTGGTACTTTTCCAAATTATATATCAAATACGTATTTTAAGCATAATGCCCGTTGCAGTTTTTGCATGTGTGATAAGATTTAGCATGGAATAGATTTATTTTTTAAATGAAAGTGAAACAGATATATGCAAATGTTTTATATATTTTAAAAATAAATTTATACCATTTATTTTATAAATATGCATTTATATATACTATAAATTTATACATACTATAAATTGATATATTTTACATATTTGTACAACTTATAACTTATACACTTAGAAATTAATAAACTTTAAGTGTCAAAGAGGTTGAAGAATTGGCAGGAAGGGTAGGAATGTTAGTGAAACTGACATGGTAAATGAACTCCTTGGAACTAACTCCTCCTGGTATCTATATTCTCACAATACATTTCTCTTACCTTCTTAAGAGAGTTGATTATCATAGTCCACTTTCCTAGTTTGAGCACTGAACCTCTCCTTAGGGTCACAGAGTAACCCTGTGCACTGAAACTATTGCTTACGGGTGTGTGTGTTACAAACATACATTGTATATGCTAGAGGCATGATTCCTAAGCATAATTCTAAATTGCAGAAACTGAGGTTGAATGTATGAGTGAATATCGGAAAAGCTACACAAGGTAGTGCTGTATTTATATTACGGGCAGAAGAGAAATCAGAGACAAGTGATAGAAGAGAAAATGCATGTTTAAGCAGAGTAGGTTAAGAGAAAATTCTCAATTTTTATCATTTGGTGATTTCATAGAGAAGGAAGGGTTATGGGAACATCTTACATTTTCTGCATTATATAAATTACTGGAAAAGTTATGGGCCTAATAGCATAAGCTTTATATCATCACATTTTCGAATTCCTCTCCTGGGGTAATGTCCTTGTCTTTTTGCCTTCTCTTATGCAAGTATATGAAGGGTGGGCCACCTCTTAAGTATCTCTGAATACATTTGGCAAGCGGTTGAGAACATCAAGCTACTGCTGTCATATATACAATATAGTCTTCTCATCTTTCTCCTTGAGACACATACTTAGTTCTGCATTTTCTATAGTTTAAATAAGGCTATATGTTCAAAGGCAATTAAATTGTAATGAAGGAAAACAAGATAATAGAGCATCTGATATATGCGGTATATTTTAAGGTAATTGTGGTTAATCATTTTCTTGTTGAAGTAAAGTCATTTCAATTCAAGTTCATTTAACTGAAGCAATCAAGTACTCAGAAGATACTATGAAAACATTCTTGTTTTTGAAGTATTATTTAAATATATTTATGACGTCAATAGTTTTTTATATTTGTAAAGCAAAACATTTTTGCCCTACATGGCCTGAGAAATTCTAAATTATATAAAATTGTAAAATTTTTAACCACTGCTAAATTACTGAAGAAACATATGAATTAGTTAGGATAGTGCCTAACCCAGTGGTTCTCAAACTTTTTGAAGTCCAGGTGCATTTAAAATCCTACAAATAATTGTTGGCACACTATATACAAATTTCTGAGAAATTTGTTATAATAATTAAGTCAAATATTAAAGAAAAAATATATAAAGTCTAAGCGTGCTTTTATGGTAATTAAACAAAATAAATACAACAAAATTAAATTTATTCTGACATTAAAATCATTTTTATGTTACATTTTTTGAATTATGCTTTTTAGAATTCATAAAAAATAGGGGTTAAAAATAAAAAAAAATGACAAAAAAGGTTATTTATATATATATATATAGATACATTCTCAGTAAGATTTAGTAAATTTGGCAAGTCCCGGAGCAAGTGTGTTAAGTTTTTTCATTCTCGTGTTTATTAGAAACACGAGCCTGATGTGTCCTAGCAATTTCTTCAATGTTTGGGCATATATTTGAGAGGCAAACTCATTTCCTCGTCAATATATTGAAGAATTCTCCTCTTTTTACTCTTGTGTTGAGTGCAGAAAACCCCCACCATACATTTCATCTTAACTTTACACCAAACAAAGAATAAAAGAAACTTGCCTCCAGTCTTTCCAGGGAACATGGGGGGTAGTGTAAACAATCCAGCAGCACAGCTTAGGCAAGTGAGGTGGGGAGTTGGGCAGACTGTCAACTTACAGCCAATTCCCCACACCTCTGTCCCCCAAAAATCTAAACTCTAAGAACCTTGTTGGTTTTTTGGTCCCCAACAGGCACATATTTCTCTGGAATACAATAGGGTACACCTGGAAATATTCTAGGGTGCACCAGTGTGCCCTGGGGCATACTTTGAGAACCACTGGCCTAAGAAAAGCATGATTATCTTCTTTTATAACTCTGAAAAGAATAATGTCACCAAACAAAAAAAATAAGTAACTACCATTTACTCTCTACCAAGTACTGTATTGAGCAACTCACATACATTTACTTACAAGCAAACTTGGGTAGAATTGCTGTGGGTGTTATTATTGATTAGAAGAAATACTGATTACTATTATTGATTAGAAGAAATAACTGAAGAACTTTGGGGCTAAGCAACATGACTACTAGCCATAAACCTAGAAATGAGCTTATAGCCGTGATGGCGAACCTTTTTATAAAAACCTACTTTTGCAGTGCTGGTCAACCTGGTCCCTCCCGCCCACTAGTGGGCATTCCAGCTTTCATGGCGGGCCAATCGTGGCACTGTTTAGTTGCTCCACTACTGAATATTTTGTGAGTGCCTGGAGATAATACTTCATAAGCTATGCATGTTATTATTGTACTGTTTATTAGGCTCTTCATACTTGAATGTCAGGGTCTCAGCTTTGCAGATTCCAGAAACTCAGTTATTTTAGTGCCCTCAGAAATGATTTAGCAGATAAGAAAAATTTTTAGTGGTTTTTTCTTTTTTTTATCTTAGCAGTGGTAGGTTGATACATATTTAACCATAAGCTTCTGGAAGGGTTGGGGAAGGAAATAACTTGTAGCATTTGCTAACTTTTATGTGTAAATTACTTCAATCAGGAAAGATTTTAAGCTCCCAACATGTCTACTGAGGTGTAAAATTCTTGAAAATTTAAAAATAGGCTCTCGTGAGCAGGTATTCCCTAACTTTAGCATGAATTGATATTCATTCTCTTCTTGTGTTTATGTCTGTGTGCATACTATATTTATTTAAAAAAACACCACATATATATGTCTATATAAATGGAGGCCAAATTACAATCACAAATTTACTCTGTAAGCACAGAGAACAATGGCAATTAATAATATAATAGCAGTCACTGTCACTGAGTGATATTTCTTCAATTTTCTTATAATTCCATTTTGGTCCTGGGAAGAGGTAAGTGTAACAAGTGTAATATCCACCAACTTTGCTGCCATCTTGAATCCCTCTTTGATGTATAATACAATTTCTTCCTTGCATGTTTTGGAGACAAAGAAAGAGTTATGCTATTGGGCATATATATTATTCTGGGCTACATGCATACTATTAATTTTCCTGCCTTCATGCATAGTCCATGGCAGTGCAGTTTTCCTTACCTTGAACGCACTTACCCACTGCCCAATTTAAAAAAAAAATTATTAAATTTATTAGAATGACTTTGGTTAATAAAGTTATATAGGCTTCAGCTGTACAATTCTATAATACATCATCTGTATATTGTATGGTCACCACCATTTGTGTGTTTACCACCCAAAGTCAAGTATCCTTTCATCACCATTTATTCTTCCTTTACCCTCTTCTACCTCTCCTCATTCCTCCTTTTCCTCTAGCAATCACCATACTATTGTCTGTGTCTATAAGTATGAAGTTAGGTTTTTTTTTAATTTTGCTTAAATATTTTACTTTTTCCAGCCAGCCTCCCATTTTTTAATTGGATTGTTTGTTTTCTTGGTGTTGAATCATATAAGTTCTTTATGAATTTTGGATATTAACCCCTTATCAGATGTATTATTGGCAAATATGTTCTCTCTTTCCATAGGTTCTCTTTTCATTTTGCTGATGATTTCCTCTACTGTACAAAAGCTTTTTGGTTTGATGTAGTCCTGTCTGTTTTGTTACCCTTGCCCAAGGAAGTGTATCAGAAAAAATATTGTGACAGAAATGTTCGAGATTTTCTGCCTGTGTTTTCTTCCAGGATTTTAAGGTTTCAAGTCTTACATTTAAGTTTTTAATCCATTTTGAGTTTATTCTAGTGTATGGTATAAGAAGGTGGTCCAATTACTTTTTTGAATGTATCTGTTCAATTTTCCCAATACATTCATTGAATAGACTATGTTTACCACATTATATATTCTTGCCTCTTTTGTCAAATCTTTATTGACCATAAAGTGATGGATTTATTTCTGGGTTTTCTGTTCTGTTCCATTGATATATATGTCTATTTTAATTATTATGACCTTATAGTATAATTTGATATCAGGTAGCATCATCCCTTCAACTTTGTTCTTGTGATTTCTGTGACTATTCAGCGTTTTTTTAAGTTCTGTATGAAATTTTGGAATACTCTAGTTCTATAAAATATGCCCTTGGTATCTTATACTGAATATATAGATTGCTTGGCTAATATGAACATTTTAATGATGTTAATTCTTCCTATCTATGAACACAGTATGTGCTTCCACTTATTTGTAACTTATTCAAATTCTTTCTTTAGTGTCTTATAAAATTTTTTGAGTGCAGGTCTTTTACATCCTTGCTTAAGTTTAGTTTTAGGTATTTTATATTTTTTGATGCAGTTGCAAATGGCATTGCTTTCTTAGTTTCCTTTCTTGATTGTTCATTTTTGATGTATAAAAATGCAACTGATTCCTGGATATTTATTTTGTATCCTGCTAATTTATTGAATTCATTCATCAGTTCTGATAGTTTTTTGGTAGAATCTTTAGGGTTATCTATATACAGTATCATGTCATCTTCAAGTAATGATAGTTTTGCTTCAGCCTCTAATTTTTTCTTCTTGTCTGTTTGCTGTAGCTGGGACTTTCAGTACTATGGTGAATAAGATTGTAAAAATGAATATCCCTGTCTTGTTCCTGATATTAAGGGAAACACTTTTGGTTTTGCCCATTGAGTGTAATATTGGCTGTGGTTTTGTCACATATGGCCTTTAATATGCTGAGGTAGTTCCCTCTATTCCCTGGGAATATGCTGAGAATATTAGCATAAATGGGTGCTAAATTTTACCAAATACCTTTTCTGCATCTATTGACATAATCATATGATTTTTATCCTTCATTTTGTTTACATGGTATATCACATTAATTGATTTGAAGATGTTGTACCAACCTTGCACCCCTGTTAATTATGATATATATTTTTAATGTATTGCTGGATCCAATTTGCTAATGTTTTGTTGAGGATTTTAACATCTATGTTCATCAGGAATATTAGCCCTTATTTTTCTTTCTTTCTTTCTTTCTTTCTTTTTTTTTTTTTGTACTATCTTTAGATAGTTTTGGAATTAGGATAAAGCTGGCCTTGTAAAATGAGCTTGGGAGTTATTCCTTCTCTTGAAGTCTTTAGAATAGTTTGAGAATAGGTGTTAGTTTTTGTTTGTTTGATTAATTGTTTTTAATGTTTGGTAAAATTCATCTGTGAAGCCATCTGGTACAGGATTATTGTTAGAAATGTTTTAATTATTGCTTCAATATCACTGGTTGTAATCTTTCTAGTAAGATTCTCTGATCATTTCTGATTCCATTTTGGAAAAGTATAGATTCAGTTTTGAAAGATTATATGTTTCTATTCAATTTCGTCTAAATTGTTCAGTTTGTTGGCTAATTGTTTGTAATATTTTCTACAATCCTCGGCATTTCTGTAGAGTCAGTTGTTACTTCTCTTTCATTTTTAATTTTATTTGTGTCCTATCTTTTTTTCTTGATGAATGGTTAAATCTTTGTCGATCTAGTTTATCTCTTCAAAGAACCAGCTCTTGATTTTATTAAGACTACTGCTCTATATAACTGAATAGTTCTTACTTAGGCAGTGATCTCCTAAGCTCTTGGGTAAAAAATTATATTTATTATACCACTAAAATAATTATAACTCTTAGAAATTTAACTATAAATTTACATATTGTCAAGCTGAGGAAATTTCCTTGGATAGCTCATGTATTAATTAGGTATTTTTTATACATAAAGAAATTAAGTACATCAGGAAAGAAAAAAATAAAAGTCAAACTTATTCAAGTCATTTTGAGTTTATAGCAAAACCCATGTCCTATGTCCTATTTCCTTAATTTCTTGGTTCAAAAACTTTTATTACTTCATTATCTTATTGGAAAGTAATATAATATTTTTATTATACTAGAAATTCACAGTGATTCCAGAATGCAACAGTGATTCAACATATGAAAATTATTAGTGTGATTTACTACATTATAAAATAAAATAAAAGCATGACCATCTCAATCTATGCAGAGTAAGCACTTAAGATTTAATACCATTTGATAATAAAAATACTCAACAAACAAAAATATATGGAAAAGTTCTCCACATGATAAAGACTATATGAAAGAAACCACAGTTGACATTATACTCAATTGTGAATGACCAGAAGCTTTTCTATTTATACCTGGCACAAAACAAGGATGCTGACTTTTGTCACTTCTATTCAGGATACTACTGGAAGTTTTGGCTAGAGCAGAGTAGAAATAAATACCTATCCAAAATTCATATGAAATTCAATGGACTTGGACTTGCCAAAGCAATTATGATAAAAAAATAAAAAGAATTGGAGGACTTATGCTTTCTGATTTTAAAACTTACAGTGTTCAAAACCATGTGGTACTGGTATAAAGATAAACCTATAGTCTAATGAAATAAAATTTAGAGTTTAGAAATAAACCTTAACATCTATGTTCAATTGATTTTTGACAAGTATGCCAAGACAATTCAATGGAGAAGGAAGAGCCTATTCAACAAATGGTTCTGGGAAAACTGGATATCCACATGTAAAAATTACAGTTGGACCCTTACTTTGCAACTTATACAAGAAATTAAATCAAAATGGATTAAAGGCCAAAATTTAATATATAAAATTATATAACTTACAAATTTAAAAAGGAACCATCTAATCTTGACCTTGAATTTGACAATTATTTCTTAGCTATGACATCAAATGCACAGGTAACAAAAGAAAAAGTAGGTAAAGTTTACTTCATTAAAATTAAAAACCTTTTTGCAGCAAAAGAAAAATATTTCTCCCATATGAAAAAGAAAGAAATAAAATTATCTCTATTCATAAATAACATAATCAATGTATGGATATATATATACATACATGCATATACATATACATATATATGAAAAGGGTTTTGTATCCAGAATAATTATATATGTGACAAGGTTTTAGTATCTAAAATATATGAAGAACTTCTATAAGTCAACAATACAAAACAAGCCAATTTAACAATAATGGGCAAAGAATTCAAAAAGATAATTCTCTAACGTGCTATAAATGGCCAATAAGCACATGAAAATATGTTCAACATCATTAGTTGTAAGGAAAATGAAAATTAAAACCACTAAGCTATACAACATCATTCCTAGTAGTATTATAAGAAGAAGAATAGGAAGGAGAGGACCAGCAACAGATGGAAAGTAACAAGTAATTTCAAGAATATGGAGAAATTGTAACTCTTCTACACTGCTGGTGGAAATGTAAAATAATGCTTGTGGGAATGTAAAATTTGTAAGAAACATTTTGGTGGATCCTCAAAAAGTTAAACATAGAATTACTGTATGACCTGGCAATTACACTTATACTCAAAATCGTTGAAAACAGTAACTTAAAAAGATACTTGCCCACTCATGTCATAGCAGAATTATTCCACCATAGTAGCCAAAAAGTGGAAGCAATCTATGTGTTCTTAAAAATATGAATGGATAAACAAAATGTAGTATACATATACAATGAAAACATATTTAGCAATAAGAAGAAATGATGCTATAACATAGATGGAACTTGAAAACTGTACTAAATTAAATAAGCCAGACACAAAAGAAAACTTTATGATCCCACTTATTATATATGCCTACAATAGACAAATTAATAGAGACACAAAGTAAATTAGAGGTTCAGGGGCTTGGGGAGGATGGAATGGGAGTTATTGTGGGTACAGAGTTTTTGTGGTCCTGAAAAAATTCAGAAATAGTGATAGTTGCACAACATCGTGAATGTAATTAATGACACTGGATTGTATACTAAAAATGGTTAAATTGGCATATTTTTACCTATTTACCATAATTAAAAATATAACAAACACAGATAGACTTATGAGTTGAAGACGGCAAATTGAACATGGTTTAGTTTTGTCCCTATTGAACCTTAACCAAAATAATAGTAACTACATTATGTGAAAATTGTACTGCCATGAGACTGATGGGAACAGAGAAAATAGGAACAAAATTTTAAATGCTGAGGAGCAGAATGATGTGCCGTTAAACAAACAAACCCTATGATGGGCTTTATTTTTCTACCAAGAAATTACATGTAAAAAAAAAAAAAAAGAAAGAAAAACAATATAGAATTGTCCTAGTATGATTAGATAAGCTGCAGTTTTTCAAAAGCTCAATGTTTGGAAGAGAGACAGGTTGATGGTAATAAAAGAAGACATTAAACACCGGAGTCCTGACCTGGCCATTTAGCTAAGTCCATTACAGCATCTTTCAGAAACACCAAGGTTGTGGGTTTGATACCCAGTCAGGGCACATATGGGAAGCAACCAATGGGAAGCACAACTAAGTAGAACAACAAATGAATGCTTCTTTCTCTCTCTCCTTTTCTCTTTCTTTTTCTCTTCTTTCCTCTCTCTGTCTCTAAAATCAACCAATAAAAGTAATAATAAACATTCAAAGAACAAAAAAGAGTCCTAAATACAACACATTATTGCTCTAGATACTCAACTACCTTAGGTTATTCAGTTTCAGTCCTGGCAATTAGATCAGCAATCCAAATTTCTTCATGATGCCCTGAATTCTTTTTTTTTTTTTTTGAGACAGAGAGAGAGTCAGAAAGAGGGATAGACAGGGACAGACAGACAGGAATGGAGAGATGAGAAGCATCAATCATTAGTTTTTTGTGGCGCATGCAACACCTTAATTGTTCATTGATTGCTTTCTCATACATGCCTTGACCGTGGGCCTTCAGCAGACCGAGTAACCCCTTGCTCGAGCCAGAGACCTTGGGCTCAAGCTGGCGACCTCGGGGTCTCGAACCTGGGTCTTCCGCATCCCAGTTCAATGCTCTGTCCACTGCGCCACTGCCTGGTCAGGCGATGCCTTGAATTCTTTTTTTTTTTCTTTCTTTAAAAAGATGATGGTGTCACACAAGTAGCACAACTTTCACAATACTCAAAAAAAAAAAAATGTTTGAGACCAAGCGTCTGTGGATGCCCTGAATTCTTAACAATGCCATTGTATCTTTCCTGTTTACATTGATGCTGGGGATTGAGAAGTATGTCCTGTGGATTAGGGCCTCTCAAACATATTTGGCCCTAAGTGTGTCCTATAGCAATAAGGAGGAGAAAAACACATGGAGAATTATTGGTAAATATTAGTTTGGCATTGCACAAATGGTTCCCTCTTATGTCTGTTGATACTTAGTTATTAACAATAGACCTGGCCTCTCACAGGGCCATCCTTTCTTATTTGATCATTTATTTACCATATATTTTGAATTGCTACTGTCTTAGCCTCAGTGCTAAGTGCTGATGGAGCTATGATACTAATCAAAGCATAACACTTCTCCAGAGGTTTACAATTTCTTTTTTTTTTTTTTTTTTTGTATTTTTTCTGAAGTTGGAAACGAGGAGGCAGACAGACTCCCGCATGAGCCCGACCAGGATCCACGTGGCATGCCCACCAGGGGGCATGCTCTGCCCATCTGAGGCGTTGTTCTGTTGCAACCAGAGCCATTCCAGCACCTGAGGCAGAGGTCATGGAGCCATCCTCAGTGCCCGGTCCAACTTTGCTCCAATGGAGCCTTGGCTGCAGGAGGGGAAGAGAAAGACAGAGAGGAAGGAGAAGGGGGGAGGGGTGGAGAAGCAGATGGGTGCTTCTCCTGTGTGCCCTGGATGTGAATCAAACCCGGGACTCCTGCATGCCAGGCTGACACTCTTCCACTGAGCCAACCGGCCAGGGCCAGAGGTTTATAATTTCTTTATGGATACTAGTCTTGGTCACAAATAAATAAGTACAATACAGATTGATATCCTTTTATGCAAAGTAGTTTAAAGAATCTGTAAAATTTCAGGGAAGATAAAGTTCAGATTTTGCTGGAGTAACCAAGGGAGACTTCATGGAGATGAGGAAGAATTTGAGAGGGGTTTTAAATGGGGACAAAATGGATGCACACAGAGAAAGACATTGCAGAGTGGTATACCATTTAAGGCAGTTATAGCCAACTTAGTATATGCATAACTTATTCTTAAATAGTTAAATTATGGCATTATATTTTCAGTGTTTACACTGATCTTCAAGTATCACATCCATGAATCAGCCTTTATTACTTTGGCACTATTGAGTAGAACTTCTGTTATCCTGAATAGGCTCTCATATGGCAATGTTTGGGCATGACTGAGTAAGTGTGTCATCTGGTGATGATGCCATTTTTTTTACTTCTTACTCTCAGCTTTCTACACTAAATGGCACCAGATGTTCTATCCAACAGACTTTACTAAACAGCACTTATCCTCATTTGAGAAAAAAATAAATTTTGTGCATTAATAAACATTTTCTGGCACATGTTGAAGATTGTTGGTTACCCCAGTGCACTATGGCCCAGCTGTGGAGTGCTCTGGTGTTAGGGAAGGCGATGAGGAACAAACTACCGGGAACTTCTGGTAATAATTTGTATACCAGCATATGATGGAAGATCCATAAAATGAAATGTTGAGAAATAACATTTGAAAGAAAAAGTATGACCAAATTGTCAAAGCAAGTCTCTGTTATTTTGTAGGTCAAATTAAACTTGATAGAGCCACAGGATTCCACAGTGTTACTTCAGAAATTATGTTTGTTTTGAGGTGGGATAATTAGCGGCTAAGGTACTTCCACTCCTGGTCCAAATAGGGTAGCTCAGGCTTTCTATTTTGTTTATATTTTTTTAAAAAATAATGTTTTAGGTAAGAAACATTTAAAAAAACTTTTTAGGCAGGCTATGAAGAACCATTCAAGTTTTCAGAAAGGTGAATGCCATGATTAGATTAGGGGAGAAAGAGAGAGAGAGAGAGAACAAGGGTGCAGATGAGTTTTATTGTGAATATGGTGCATTGGAATAAGTTTCGGATGTCTTATTAGGCATTACTAACTCAAAATGCACGCCTGTATTCTGTAGGACTCATCTATGAATGTAGCCATATGAGCATTTACATAGATGGGTAAGTTAAACACAGGGAAGTAGCCAAAAATTACATAAAAGGAAAAAGGGTTTGAGGCAAAAGCATAGTAAATATAATGTAGTTAACTATGGAGGGGGTTTTGAAACTAAAGATTTTTTAAAAAGTTTTATATGGTATATTTAAAACCTTATTTGAACCAATTAACAAGAAGTTATAGTGGAATAAAAAATAAAGGCAGAATGGGGTTCTCTAAAGAGAGACTAGAAAATCTCTAGTGAGTTTAGGTCTATACACTTACCCACAACCAAATCAGATTATCATCTTCTGTTGCACAGAGGACTGTGTCCCATCCTTGCCCTCCTATAGTCTGTGTGCTGTTTAAAATTCTTCCCACTGCTGAACCCAGCTCAGAGTGGTAGAATAACAGTGGGGTGAATGCTAAGTGAGCAGTTTATTGGCAAACTTCCTCCTGTAGTTTCTGCCCTTATGGAGTTGAGCATAAGAAATTAATAATTATGCTGAAAACTGTCTTTAAAGTTGAACACACCATTGTGGACATAGACTCTTATTATTTTTTCTTGTTTAGTGGTTTTTAATTCTCCCATTAAAAATTCTATGTATTAGCCCGTGTTTTCCTACAAAATACTTGTATGTCATTTGCTTATGAATATCTTGCCATCTCTCAGAAGCATCCCATAAATTATTGACATAGCTTTTCAGCTGCTGTCTTTACTCTGTTTCTGGATTTGTAATCTAACTGTGCTACTGAGTTGCAGGTACTTTGAAAAATAAATAGTTAAAAGTTTTCTAGATGAAATGAGCAGTAAATATTTTCAGATTTGTGCAATATCTATTGTGTATCTAGAGCTTAATTAAATTCAAGTCTTTTTTCCTGCAGGCAGCTGTTCTTTAAAAATGCTCTATTGTGAAAAACAATGAGGTAGACATATCAAAGTAGTAATATATTTTTATAAAACGTTTCTATTTCAATTTGTTCATAGTAAAAATGCCTCGTATAGCTATATTTCCAGGGCATGAGTGTCCTGATAATATGACTATTTTCTGGTAAGATTTGTATAGCGTAGTGTCTCCCTTAATCTTTCTTCCCAGTTGTGAAATACCAGTGAGTTAGGTAATATTGGGAGTCTGCAAATATTGAGACTAAATATTTACCTGTTTATATTAATGTGTTCATTTTTCTCCAGAAATTTTTATTTTTTCTTTTAAGATTTTTTCTGCACACTAATTAATAGTCTATTCAGTCTAAGCTGAGCAAGTAGCTCTGCTCAAATTTGCACATTCCACTATTAATCTCAATTTTGCAGTTCATGTCGTTACAGCTCTTCTTTAATTAAAACTTTCTTTTTGAAACCCTTTGTTTCTTGCCTTGCTTTCTCCTTACCTATATCTCCTTTCACATGACTGCCTACTCCTTTTTTGCAAAACTCCATTCAGCCTTTATTACTAATGTTTTCACACAACCCATGCTGTTTTCCTGACCTCCTTTAGACAGTAATATACATATTTAGACAACAGGAAAAAACTAGTGATGATGTTGATGTGAGTGAGTTACCTGCTACTTAGGTACTACTGGCATAAGAACAGTTTGGTAAATTATATTAATGACCCAAGTCTTCAGACCTCCTTGAACTAATATCTACTACCATGTGACTTGGTGATTTGAGCATTAGCTTTTATGGTTTAGTGTGTGCTTGTCATGTGGAGACATGGTTATTACAGAAACATGGCTGTGCCTTGAATAGCCCATTAGTTCCAGAAGGACAATGAAAGACAGACACATGGGGCTGAGCTGCCACATTAAGGCACATCAGCCCAGCCTAGGCCAGCCTCCAGCTCATCAGCTGATGAATGACTGAACCAAAGTGAGATCAGCTGATCCCCAGCCAATGCACTTTAATCCAATGCATTATTGACTATATTGACAATGACTATAATCATATGTATTATTGATAGTTTACGTTACAGTGTTTGGGGTTGGTCCGTCTTGCCATGATAGCTGACTGATAGAGACAGCATATGAAAAAGTCAGTGCATGATGGGATAATGTTCTCAAATGAAACTATTTAACTAGGGCTTTGATGTGAAAGGCTCTGGTGGTAGAAGTTGAAGATGCAGAGAAATGTTGCCGTTGGTTCATTAAAGACCTTAATATGCATCCCTGGACATTATCATCCATTTTCACGAGTCTATTGGCCATCTGTATGTCCTCTTTGAAGAAGTGTCTATTCAGATCCTTTGCACATTTTTTTGAATTAGATTTTATGTTTTCTTGGTGTTGAGTTGTATAAGTTCTTTAAATATTTTGGATATTAACATTTTGTCAAATGTACCATTGGCAAATATGTTGTGCCATTCAGTGGGTTATCTTCATTTTGTGGATGGTTTCCTTCTCTGTGCAAACACTTTTCAGTTTGATGCAGTCCTATTGGTTCATTTTTTTCTTTTGGTTTTCTTTGCCAAAGGAGATATATCAGAAGAAATATTGCTATGAGAAATGTGAGATTTTACTGCCTATGTTTTCTTCTAGGATTTTTATGGTTTCACAATTTTCAGTTATGTTTATTCTTATTTAAGGTGTAATGAAGTGGTTTAGTTTTAATTTTTTGCACATCTCTGTCCAATTTTTCCAGCGCCATACATTGAATAGACCATCTTTACCCCATTGTACATTCTTGCCTCCTTTGTCAAATCTTAATTGACCATAAAGCCATGGGTTTATTTCTCAACTCTCTATTCTCACCTCCCATAAATGGTGGTGAAAAGAATCTTGCTTTGGGTGGTGAGTGCATTATGCAGTGTGCAGATGATGTGTTAATGAGTTGTGCACTGGAAACCTATACGATTTTATTAACCAGATCACCTCAATATATTAATTTAGAAGAACTTCATCTAATTTCAAACTGGATCAATCAAAGCAAAAATTATAGTCAGAATTTATATGACTTGACACCCCTCCTTCTATCCAATAATTGCTCCCCAAATCTCAGTTTGTAAGAGTTTATTTTTTTCCAGATTTGGCAAATAATGTGTGCCAGCACTCCTCTGTCATCCCATGGCAGACATTATTAGTCCATCAAACTCTCTTCTTTGATGAATCAGAAAGTCTTAATTCTCTCTCCTTGAAATCACCTTCCTTCTCAGAATTCCAAATTCTATTCATCGGTGACAGCTCAAATGTTACCTCCTCATAGAGCCTTCCATGATTACTTCCACCTTATACATTTCCTTCTTTACTCAGCTATCATGCTTTATTTACCAATTCTTGAAATATCTCAAAACCTTTATTTTACCTTTCTTGTTTTCCATATTAAACCTAAACTTTTAGAGAGCCATCTTATATTTGCGAAACCCTACAGCATCTAGATTAGTACTTTGAATATATTAGGTAATGCACAAGTGTTTGTTGGAAACATGAATTACAAACTTTAGAATGTTACAACTATTTCTTAACTCTTGCTTTTGGCAAGAAAAGTTTAAGATACTTTCTAAGTTGTATGCAAATGTATGATTCTGCTTATGTTTAGATGCTTTCTAAATGGTAACTAATTAATTTCTTTTCTACAATGCACCTGACAAGAATGTACAAGGAGGAGAGGAAAGCATGAGAAAGTTCTCTATTTGCAGTATGTAGAAAAGCAGATGTCAGTCTTTGCAGGTGGATAGTTTTCTTCAACTTTGAACCAAGGAAGTATTTATCCCCCAGATTTTTGGCATCCATCCTCTTTTTATTTAGGATCCTAGAAATGCATTAGCCTAGAATTCTGAATGTGTGTTTTCTATGAAACCTGTCATTTTTATTTGTTTAGCTCAGGATGAAGAATTTAGTAACCTTTTCTCTTTCACACTAACTCAGACTAATTTGATGAATCAGAAGGGAAAATTAAAATTCAACAATCATAATTCTAATACCAAGCACACTTGATAAAATAAATTAGGTAGATATCTTGAATTTTCATGTAATCTCTTTACTATTTAAGTAACTCATATATGCAAAAAAATAGTTTATATTAAAGGAAGCAAGGTAGAAAGGATAGGTTAGGAAGGTAGGATTAGAGGAAGAGAGGAAGAGAGAGAGAAGAATAGAAGAAAAAGCTTCCTGTTGATGAGTGTTTTATGTTACTTGAATAGCCCTAACTTGAGACATTAAAAAAATTTATATTTGATTTTGACATTCTTTCAGAGATTTTCAACTACTTTTTAGTTATCCACATTGTTTATAATCAAGTCAACCCTAAGGAAAACTGTGTGTTTTATTAAAAAATGTTTGTGGTAGAAACTAGTGTTCTTCCTTCTAAGTACCATACATCTCCACTGGCCAGATACAACCATGCGATACAACATTTTGCTGTGACTTTTCAGGAATGTAATTTCAGTAAATTTAAACATTATAATATATAATAACTGATATTTAGGTATCTTTATGAAGTTAGGAATATTGAAAATCACATTACTGTTTCATTGTTAATACTTTAATAATTAAATCTCTTTAAAAAAGCAATAAAGTTTCCCTTAGGGATACCTCATAAACTTAAAGTGTATGGTTTACCTCATGGATGTTTAAATTTCTTTTGGTGTCATTTTTTTTTTTTATTGTAGGGATAACCTCATTATTGAGCAGACTGTCAAGCTATTGACCAAACTTTTTTTTTTAATTTACTTTAAATAATTTTTGTATTGTTCAATTACAGTTGACAGACAATATTATATTAGTTTCAGGTGTACAATCAAGTGACTAGACATTATATAACTTACAAAGTGATCACCCCAATAAATCTAGTGCCCATCTGACACCATACGTACTTATTATTACAATATTATTGACTATATTCTCTATGCTGTACTTTACATCCCCATGACTATTCTATAACTAACAGTTTAAACTTGTTAATTCCTTCACCTTTATCACCCATCCACCCAACCTCCTCCTATCTGGCTATTATCAAAATTTGACCAAACTTTTGTCATTTTTTTTTCCTCTAAAATGTCTCACAAAAATGATAGATCTGAAGCTTGGTTTTGATTGATATATTTATCTGAAACTTCTCTCCCATCTAATTAATTTTTTTTTATTTTAGAGAGAGAGGAAGGGTGAGGGAGAGAGAGAGACAAAAATATCAATCTGTTCCTGTATGTGCCCTGACCAGGGATTAAATTGATAACCTCTGTGCTTCAGAACAATGCTCCAACCAACCAAGCTATCCAGCCAGGGCTCTCCTATCTAATTGGCAAGCTGATATCTTAGTTGTC
Source organism: Saccopteryx leptura (assembly GCF_036850995.1). Classification (NCBI taxonomy): domain Eukaryota; kingdom Metazoa; phylum Chordata; class Mammalia; order Chiroptera; family Emballonuridae; genus Saccopteryx; species Saccopteryx leptura. The sequence continues at coordinate 138,395,380 of NC_089503.1, forward strand.
TTGAGCATTTTCAACTTTATACACTGAAAACTTTATGTAAAGAATAAAATATCCTTTATACATACCAAGCATCCTAATACTCTGATTATTTCCATGTGTAGGGGAATAGCTGCTAGATTATAAAAGGGGCAGAAATAGTTGAAGTACTGAGACAAAAAATTCACACAAAAAAAATGAAAACAATCTAGTTTTCCAGTATGTTCACTAGAAATGTCTATTCTAGAAATCTTGGAGCAACTGTTACCAAGAACTTTTCTAATAAGATTTTTTGAGTCCAGGGAAATCTTCTTTTCTGCCAAAACATATCTGTAATACTTCTCATTCATTTGGGGATACTATTAGCCAAAGTTTACATTAGTCACCTCCCTAATTCTAGAGTCCAACCTATGAAGAAAAGATTTAGTATGTTAGGTATACTAACCAGAATGCTCTAAAAAATATAAGACCAGAGTTCATTATGGTGTAGTGATATAATTCAAAGATTTTAAACAATGCCAACAAAGCATGCCTGAAGCCAGCAGGCAAAGACATTTTTTGCTAAGGCTGTTTAAACATCTGAGGATGGAGAGGGTGAAACATAACAACAGATATGCAAGATCTTCAACACATATGGAAAAACGATGGCATTTCTATCAGAACTTAACCAGAGAAAGGAAGAGGGCTATGCTGACCTGAATATAGATGTGTGTCTCCATTCCACATCTCATTGCCTTCAGTAACAACTGCCTTTATTACACTTATTTGACTTTCTTGTCTTTTGCTTCTCTCCAGATTTCTTCCATATTATTTCTACATATTTCCTCAACTATTTCTAATTTCATTTCCATATTCTTGTTTCAGTTCTTGGCACAGTTCTATCTGGTGTCTACTCATGTTTATCCTTAATTTCTGATGTTTTTCTAGTATGATTAAGAATATTTCCTTTTATATGTGGCCTTACTTATTAGTTTGCAGCTTTTCACTGTCAACATAAGAACATCCAAAACTGTAAGAATTTTTATGACTTTATTTGATCCAAAGTATAGACAATTGTCGGGAAGCAAAATCTAGATGGACTGAGAAGGTGCTCCAGAAAATGGCAGTTTCAACACTGTCCCAGTAGAGCCCAAGCTCTAGGTCAATCAGGCGTCCCTGATTCGACTTTCTTGTGCAGTGGGACACTCCTGCTTATCAGCAGGGCTGGCAGCCTCTTCGAGACTACTCTTGAGGTGGCTATGAGGATGTTACTGATCAGTGCAGACACTAACTGCCACCGGAGGAAAGACACGACAGACACACAAGTTAGTTGCAAGAATCACACAGGCAATTTGTTACTCACAAATCCTTTTAGCGTGCCTGGGTGCAGCTTAATAAGGCCCTGTCAGCGTGTTCCTCTTGGCTGTCTGGTCAGAGCTCAGAGCAGTGTGGAGACAGTCTACTTCCTGTTGGAGTCTGGACAATAACCTCAGCAGGGGGCCCTTCAACTTTAGTACCTTTTCTGGCCAATGCCTTCTAACAGGTGTCAATCTATAGGATTATCACCTCAAACAACCTTTTTGGGAGTTCCTTGCAGAGAGCTCTTTTTATGTTAATCTCCTGAAATGTCACATCAAGCCACTTTTAAGATGTTCCTAGGGAATCTTCTTGTTTATGTTAATTTACAGAGTTATGACATCAAGCCATTTCTTATCTATGTATAACTTCACACACACACTAACTGGGCCCTGCTCAAAAGTCAGAGTCTGTTTATCATATTTGCACACACTATATTAATTCCTATCCAGATGGCATAACTTTATTTAATTTCCTTAATTAATTTTAATATTATATCTTAATTACTTTTATATATCTTCCATATTTTTTATATTTCTGTATATTTAATTAGTATAACATTATATTACTACAACAAGCACTTAATTTATACATCAGAATCAATGGGAAGATCTTAAGGGGTTACCTGAAATCCAATGGTGATAGGTTAGGGAGGCAGGCCAAAGTAAAATGGGAAAATCTTTAGAATCCAATAAAGTGTAAAATGTATGGACATGTACTTTTTTTTTACATACGCAGGTTTGAAATAGTTAACAATTAACATGATTATAATAATAATGAAGTGATCTGTGGTTTCTGCTTTGGTGAGGTGCCTGTACCCTGAGGGGACAGGAAATGATTGTCTTACATTTCAAAGGTGTGTTATCAAGTACATTATTGCAGGTTCAATTAAAGTAAGCCTTTGTTAGAGAAATATCGTGCCCTAGGACATAATTACCTACCATGAACTGCCTTATTTAGAAAGTTTTTGTTTCAGACCATCCTGTGTGATTACTTTAGGTCTCTTGAGTTTTTGCAAGGCCACCATGCAGTTGTCCCCAAGCTTGTTTGGTTCAGTATGTGGCCCTTTTTTCATCCACATCATTCTCACAACACCACCATTTTTCTATGGAAAGAAGTGAGCTATCTACACATGGCAAATCCTGGCTCTGAGGAGAGAACTGTTTGGGGATCTTCCATTACAGGTTAAAAAGGAATAGATAGCACAATAATTTAGGAGAAAGAGGAGGATCAGTCTTCTCTGTCAGTCTAAAGGAGAAGCAACAGAGGAGAAATAGAGCAAAAAAATTAAAAATAGTGTAAATTTAACGCAACCCCCCCATCCTTTAAAATAAAAATATAAAAATGTTAGATTAATTTAAATTCTCCAAAGTAGAAAAAGCTTTAAATTATAATCATGATAAAAATAAGTACCAGACTTTAGAGCTGCATGCTCAACTTTGTGCAGGACACTGACACACTTTCTAAAGTGGCATTTTTATTTTGCCTTCACAACAGTAAATACTGAGAGTTTCAGTTGCTATGCATTTTCAAATGATAAGCTATTTTTTAGAGTTTTCTTTTAATTTTTATGTTTATTTAGACGATTAAATTTAACAGGGTGACACTGGTTAACTAGAGTACATAGATTTTGGACAAATATTTCCACATCATTTGGACAGTCGATTATTTTGTATTCCCATCACCCAAAGTCAAATCATTCTCTGTCACCTTATATTTGTCTCTCCTTATGTGCCTCCTTCTCCCCCTTCCCCCTCTTCCTAGTAACTGCTGCACTCCTATTTATGTCCATGAGTTTCAATTTTGTGTCCCACCTATGTATGGAATCATACAGTTCTTGTTTTTTTCTGATTTACTTATTTTACTCAGTATAGTGTTATCAAGGTCCATCCATGTTGTCATAAATGATACTATGTCATCATTTCTTATGGCTGAGTAGTATTCCATAGTATATATGTACCACATCTTCTTTATCCAATCCTCTATCTAGGGACACTTTGGTTGTTTCCATGTCATGGCCACTGTGAGTAATGCTGCAATGAGCATGGGGCTGCATGTGTCTTTATGTACCAATGTTTTTGAGTTTTGGGGGTATATACCCAGTAGAGGGATTGCTGGGTCATATGGTAGTTCTGTTCTTAGTTTTTTTTAGGAACCACCATACTTTCTTCCATAGTGGTTGTACTAATTTACATTCCCACCAACAGTGGATGAGGGTTCCTTTTTCTCCACAGCCTCTCCAACACTTGTTATTGCCTGTCTTGTTGATAATAGCTAATCTAACAGGTGTGAGATGGTATCTCACCATAGTTTTGATTTGCATTTCACTAATAGCTAGTGATGATGAGCATCTTTTCATATATCTATTGGCTATTTGTATTTCTTCTTGGGAGAAGAGTCTGTTTATGTCCTCTCATTTTTATTGGATTATTTGCTTGTTTGTTGTTGAGTTGTGTGAGTTCTTTATATATTTTGGATATTAATCCCTTATCTTAGCTGTTGTTTGCAAATATCATCTAGTTGGCTGTCTGTGTGTTTTGTTGTCAGTTTCTTTTGCTGTGTGGAAGCTTCTTAGTTTGATATAGTTCCATTCATTTATCCTTGCCTTCACTTCGCTTGCCTTTGGGGTCAGATTCATAAAATGTTCTCTATGGCCACGGTCCATGGGTTTAGTACCTATGTTTTCTTCTATGTAATTTATTATTTCAGATCTTATATTTAGGTCTTTGATCCATTTTGAATTAATTTTGGTACAAGGGGACAAACTGTAGTCAAGTTTCATTCTTTTGCATGAGGCTCTCCAGTTTTCCCAGCACCATTTATCAAAGCGGCTTTCTTTTCTCCATTGTGTGTTTTTGGCTCCTTTATCAAAGATGACTTGCCCATATATATGTGGTTTCATTTCTGGGCTCTCTATTGTGTTCCATTGGTCTGTGTGTCTATTTTTCTGCCAATATCATGCTGTTTTGATTATTGTGGCTCTGTAGTATAATTTGAAGTCAGGTATTATAATGCTTCCAGCTTTGTCTATTTTTCGCAGGATTACTTGAATTATGCGTGTTTTTTAATGGTTCTATACATATTTGATAATTTTTTGTTCCATTTCTTTAAAAATGACATTGAAATTTTGATGGGAATTGCATTATATTTGTATATTGTTTTGGGTAATATGTTTATTTTAACTATATTCTTCCTATCTAGGAACATGAGATATTTTTCCATTTCACTGTATCTTTTTTGATTTCCTTTAATAATGCTTTGTGGTTACAATGTATATAGGTCCTTTAAATTCTTTGTTATGTTTATTTCTAGGTATTTTATTTTTTGTTGCATCTCTAAAAGGAATTATATTTTTGAGTTCATTATCCAAAGTTTCATTGTTGGTGTATATGAAAGCAATAGATTTCTGTATATTAATTTTGTATCCTGTGAACTTACTGTATTGGTTTATTGTTTCTAACTGTCTTTCTGTGGAGTCTTTGGGGTTTTCCATATACAGAATCATGTCATCTGCAAAAAGTAAAACGTTTACTTCTTGTTTCCCAGTATGAATACCTTTTATTTCTTTCTCTTGTCTGATTGCTTTGGCTAGAACTTCCAGCCCTATATTGAACAGAAGTGGAGAGAGTGGGCAACCTTGTCTTATTCCTAATTTTAGAGGAAAAGTTTTTAGTTTTTTACCATTTAGTATGATGTTAGCTGATGGTTTGTCATATATGGCCTTTATTATGTTGAGGTATTTTCCTTCTATACCCATTTTATTGAGTGTTTTAAACATAAAAGCATGTTGTATTTTATCGAACGCCTTTTCTGCATCTATTGATAGGATCATATGAAATTTGTTCTTTGTTTTGTTGATATGGTATATTACATTAAATGTTTTAATATGTTGAATCATCCTTTTGCTTCTGGGATGAATCCCACTTGATCATGATGTATTATTTTTTTAATGTGTTGTCTTTGATTTGCTAGTATTTTGTTTAGAATTTTTGCATCTGTATTCATTAGATATATTTGTCTGTAATTTTCTTTTTTGTTTTGTCCTTGCCACATTTTGGTATGAGGGTTATGATGACCTCATAAAATGTGTTTGGAGGTATTGCTTCTTCTTCAATTTTTTGGAAGAATGATAAGGATAGGAATTAAGTCTTCTTTGAATGTTAGGTAGAATTCACTAGTATAGCTTTCTGGCCCCTTTTTTATTTTTTGAGAAGGTTTTTTTTTTTTTTTCCTGAAGCTGGAAACGGGGAGAGACAGTCAGACAGACTCCTGCATGCGCCCGACCGGGATCCACCCGGCACGCCCACCAGAGGGTGATGCTCTGCCCACCAGGGGGCGATGCTCTGCCCCTCTGGGGCGTCACTCTGCGGCGACCAGAGCCACTCTAGCGCCTGGGGCAGAGGCCAAGGAGCCATCCCCAGCGCCTGGGCCATCTTTGCTCCAATGGAGCCTTGGCTGTGGGAGGGGAAGAGAGAGACAGAGAGGAAGGAGGGGGTGGGAGTGGAGAAGCAAATGGGCGCTTCTCCTATGTGCCCTGGCCGGGAATCGAACCCGGGTCCCCCACACGCCATTGAGAAGGTTTTTGATGGTTGTTTCTATTTCCTCCTTGCTTATGGGTCTATTTAGGCTTTCCACTTTTTTGTGATTAAGTCTAGGAAGATAGTATTAGTTCTAGAAATTTATCCATTTCTTCTAGATTGTTGCATTTGATGGCATATAATTTTTATAGTAGTCTATAGTGATCCTTTGTATACCTACAATATCTGTGGTAATTTCTCCTCTTTCATTTCAGGTTTTGTTTATATGAGTGCTTTCTCTTTTTTCCTTAGTGAGTCTAACCAGGGTGTTGTCAATTTTGTTGATCTTTTAAAAGACAGCTCTTTGTCGTATTAATTTTTCTATAATTTATCTGTTTTCTATTTCATTTATTTTTGCTCTACTTTTTATTATTTCCTCTCTTCTGCTGGTTTTGGGTTGCCTTTGTTCTTCTTTTTCTAATTCCTTAAGATGTGATGTTAAGTTGTTAACCTGGGTTCTCTCTTGTCTTTTGATATAAGCCTGTAATGTTATGAACTTCCCTCTTATTACTGTTTATGCTGCAGCCCAGAGATTCTGATATGTCATGTTGTCATTTTTGTTTGCCTGTATAAATCTTTTAATTTCTGATTTTATTTCTTCTTTGACCCAGTCATTTTTTAGAAGTATGTTGTTTAATTTCCACATTTTTGTGTGTTTATTTAGTTCTTTTTTGCAGTTGAATTCTAGTTTCAAAGCCCTATGGTCAGAGAATATGCTTGATATAATTTTAGTCTTTCTGAATTTGTTAATATTAGTTTTGTGGCCCAACATGTGGTCTATTCTTGAGAATGTTCTATGTACACTGGAGAAATATATATATGCTGACATTCTGAGATGAAATGTTCTATAAATGTTTATTACATCCATTTGTTCTTGTGTTTTATTTAAGACCAATATTCTTTATTTATTTTCTGTTTGGATGAACTATCTAGAACTATCAGTGGTGTTTTGAGATCTCCAAGTATGATTGTATTTTTGTTGGTTTCTATTTTTAGATCAGTTAGTAGATGTTGTATATATTTTGGTGCTCCCTGGTTTGGTGCATATATATTAAGGAGTGTTACATCTTCTTTTTGTGTGTGTGTGTGTAACAGAGATAGAGAGAGGGACAGATAGGGACAGACTGACAGGAAGTGAGAGAGATTAGAAGCATCAATTTTTCATTGCAGCACCTTAGTTGTTTATTAATTGCTTTCTCATATGTGCCTTGACCGGAGGCCTACAACAGACTGAGTGATCCCTTGCTCAAGCCAGCAACCTTGGGCTCAAGCTGGTGAGCCTTGCTCAAATCAGATGAGCCTTCACTTAAGCTGGTAACCTTGGGGTTTTGAACCTGGGTCTTCCGTGTCCCAACCCAATACTCTATCCACTGTGCACCACTTGGTCAGGCAAAAAGTATTATGTCTTCTTGATACAATGTTTCTTTTATCATTATGAAATGACCATTGTTGTCTCTGGGTTACATTTGTTGTCTTGTAGTCAATATTGTCAGATATGAGTATGGCTACACCTGCTTTTCTTTGGATATTATTGCTTGGAAAATTATTTTCCAACCTTTCACTTTGAATCTATTTTTATCCTTGTAGCATAGATGTGTCTCTTGAAGTCAGCATACAGTTGGGTTTTGCTTTTTGATCCAATCTGCTACTCTCTGCCTCTTTATTGGTGAGTTCAATCCATTAACATTTAATGTAATCATTGACACTTGAGGGTTTCCTATTGCCATTTTATATATTGCTTTCTGATAGCTCTGTTTTCTTATTTGGTTCTTCTCTTGTTTTTCTGTCATTTGTTTTCGTTTGTTGGCATTTCATACTTCTTTCCTCTGTTTCATTTTTTTTAATCAATATGTTTCAGTAGTGGCATTTTCAGGGGTGGTTACCATTAGGTTATTAAAAAAATGATCATATTCATTAGAGTCCATTATCTCATGAGTGTTTCTGCACTCTATCCTCCTTTGCTACTTCTGATTTTTGTCCTCTCCCTTTTTATGTTATTGTTATTGCAGATTATCCTTGTTTTTATTGCAGTCTTATTGGAGCTTTTACTTGTACTTTTGTTTTGTTTTTTGTATTTGATCAGATAACCCCCTAAAGTATTTCCTGAAGTGGGGGTTTTGTGGTAAAAAATTCTCTCAGCTTCTCTATGTCTGTGTTTTTATTTTCCCTTCATATTTGAAGGGTAGCTTTGATGAATATAGTATTCTTGGCTGGTAGTCCCTCTCTTTCAGTACTTTAAATGTTGGGTTCCACTCTCTTCTGGTTTGTAGATTTTCTGCTGAAACATTTGATCATAGCCTAATGGGCCTTCCTTTATATGTTATATTCTTTTCCTTAGCTGCCTTGAGGATTTTTCTTTTTCATTGATTTGTGATGATTTCATTATGATGTGCCTTGGAGTAGGTCTGTTTTGGTTGAGGTAACTTGGTGTTCTGTTTGCTTCTTGGATTCAAGGCTCTAACTCTTTCCACAGGCTTTGGAAGTTCTCATTGATTATTTGTTTGAATATGTTCTCCATTTCATTTTCCCTCTCCTTTTCATCTGATATACCCGTTATTCTTATATTGCTCTTTCTGATGAAGTCAGACAATTCTTGTAGGGCTTTCTCATTTTTTAAATTCATGTATCTCTCTCTTCTTCTCTCTGTAGTATCTCTAGTTGCCTGTCTTCAATTCACTAATTCTATCCTCTATCTGGCCTGTTCTATTAGCTAAACTTGTTACCTAATTTTTCAGTTCATGTATTGAGTTTTTAATTTCTGTTTGATTCTTTTTTATAGTTTCAATTTCCTTAGTGAAGTACTCTTTTGGTTCATTAAATTGGTTTTTGAGCTCACAAATTGCCTTTCAGTGTTTTCTTGTATCTCATTGAGTAATTTTAAAACTCCAATTTTGAATTCTCTGTCATTTAGCTCCAAGGTTTCCATGTAATTGAGGGTTTTTTCTGGATATTTTTCATCATCTATCTGAGCTACATCTTTGTCTTGTGTATCCATGATATTTGATTTATTTTTCCTTGGTAGTATTTGAGGATGGTATTGTTAAAGAGACAAAGAAAAAAATTGAAAAATAAAAATTGAAAAAAATACAGTGAAAAAATGAAAATTCTGTAAATAATGATAAGTAAAACAAAAAATACAGAGAAAAAAGAGCAGGACCTAAGGAAAAATTAAAAAAGAGAAAAAAATGAAGTAAAAAATAAGCACAATGCCACAAAAAGTAAAACAGTTGAGTCTAGTGTATAATAATTTGATGAAAAATGATGTTCAGATGAGAGAGGGAAAAAGAAATGAAAAAGGAAGGAGAAGAAAAGGAAAGAGAGAAAAAAAGAATTAAAAGAGAATTTGTTAGAAATGAAACCCTCACAAAAGACAAGAATAAAAAATATAACTAGGGGCAATGAAGCTCAAATGGGAAAAAGAGAAGGAAGAAAAAGGAAAAAAGAAAAATGAGAAAAAGCAAAAAAATAATATATTTTCCACTTTTGAGATGTAACTTTCCCATTTTTCTGGTAAGTGGCACTGTCCTACAAGTTTTGCCTCTAAATTTCTTAGGAAGCTATGGTAATGATGTAGGCAGGGCCGCAGTTGCATTGGTAGAAGGGGCTTGTTGTTAGGGCATTGCAATGGCAGTCTCAGGTCTCTAGGTGCCTCTCTCCTCATCCCAACAGAACAGAGGATCAAATACTGGGCACCTCTGCCTCTCGCGGGAGAGAGTGACCAGAGACTCAGCTCTGGGGGATCCATTACTGCCACTGTTCACACAGCAAGGGGTGTAAGGACTTGGGAGGATGTGGGAGACTCAGTTGGTCCTCCCTCTGATACCACTCAAAGCATGGTCCTGGGTAAGGCAGAGACTGTGTGCCGCAAACCAGCACTGAGCTTCAGGAGCAGGGCAGGTTGGTCGCAGATCCCAAATCAAGCGCGCGTCTGCCTTAGGCAAGCCAAACTCCATGGACTGCTCCTGCAGATCAAGCATACCTCAGCTCCTTGTGACGGATATCTACTGGCTATTTGCACACTGATCTGGAAAGTGTGCCTAGCACCTACGATAGCAAATGGAGCCCGGCAATGCAGGCAAATTCTGGAACTAGCTGTGTTCCTGCTCTTGGTTGTACACCCGCCTTAATTCATTTCCTTCCCCTCTGCCCCTCAGTCCCTCCACTTCTCCCAGCTCTGAAACAAAACCCATGGTAAAAGTGCTTCCCTCCCTCAGAACAGTGAGGAAAGAGAAAAACTTCATCCTCCGGCTTTTTTCACCCTGAGCAGCCTCTATCTTGAACCCACCTTCTCCCACAGTCACACCTTTATCTGGTGTGTATATTTCAGGTGCTCCTGGGGTTTTTTCTCTGCATATGGTTGTTGAGTCTGTTGAAATTTCAAAGGGAGAGATCGGGAATATCTTTCATGCCGCCATTTCTCTGACATCATTTGTTATTTTTAAAATTTATTTTAGCTATATTAATAGTTAAAATATCTCATTGCAGTCCTAATTGGTTGTATAGTATTTTTCCTTGTATGTCTATTAGATTTTTTTGCCTCATATATTTTGATGTTCTCTTTTTAAGTACATACAAGTTAAGGATATTATTGTGTCATCTTGGAGAACTGACAACTTTATCCTTGTTCTTTGTTCTGAAGCCTGCTTTTCTGAAATTAATAATATATCTCTAATTATAAATTTATATACATACAGCTACTTATATAGCAAATCAACTCATTCAGATATCTAGACTTTAATTTTGCAATGAATTTTTCTGGAAAGATTCACTGGGAAGTCATACTTACATTTACCTATATTTTACTACAACATTTACCTATGTTTTACTAGGTCCAAAATGTTTATTAGATAAATTTAAAAATTTTTAAATCATAGACCTGGCCCTGGCCAGTTAGCTCAGTTGGTTACAAGCACCATCCCGAAACAACAAGATAGTGGGTTTGATCCCCAGTCAGGGCATACATGAAAAGGAGCCAATTAGTGCATGACTGAGTGGAACAACAAATGAATGCTTCCCGTCCCCCTTCCCTCTCACTCCCTTCCTCTCTCTGTCTCTAAAAAAAATTAAGCCCTAGTCAGATAGCTTGGTAGGTCGGAGCATCGTCCCAGCATGGAAAGTGCCAGTTCGATTCCCAGGTCAGGGCATATAGAGGAGCTGTTCAATGTTCTTGTCTCTTTCTTCTTGCTGCTCTCAGAAGAAGAAAAAAAATCACATACCTTCTGGTATAATAGCCCATGGATATATCATCTTCCTTAAATCTACCCTGAAAATCTGGTTCAAATCAGTACTTTTATTTTAATAGGCATTTAAATTCTGAAATCTTCAAAATGCTTGAAACCTAGGATCCCACCTTAACTTTTAGCAATTCGATTCAAAATAGAAAAAAAATTATATTGACTCTTTCACCTCACTAAATTCCCACCACTGTTTTCTGCTCAGTTCTACATTAATTACTTAAAATATTAACCAGGATCTAAAAAATTCTGTTCTAAAAGACTCAGAATTGCTGAAAGAGTTGGATACAAAAGAAAAAAAAAGGTTACATATTTGTGGCTACTCTAGGTGTTATTTACCTAAACCACATGGACTCACAGTGTTCTGAAAGCACAAGGGAGATTACCCCTTCTACACTTTCATCCACAAACAAAAGAACTGAAGTAGGTGAACTATAAAGTTATTCAGATTGTGACCAAATGGAGCATAGATAGCGGATCGCAGTGTATAGGCAACAGTATGTTTTCCCAGTGAGGTTTTGTACTATAAAGATGACTGACAAGTAAACGTTATTTATATATCCTTTTAGAGAATGATATAGCCCTCATGTTATCTTGACCTCCTAATGTGACAACATCTTATAATATACAAAGCCTCCTAACTTATACCTATTTGTAGCAGATGCTGCCAAAATCACCATCTTCTGGAAAAAAAAAGAAGAGGTGCTTCAGAATAATAAATGAATGTGTCTTAAGTGTTTTCATTGACTGCTAAGGTCAGTAATAAAACACCTAATTAATGTGTTTTACTAGAATAGGCTATAGCATAATTATAGTATCTATATATGCTGCTGTTCTTAAACAGAAAAGGAGGGCCATTAAAACAATGAAGAAGTAAAATTAAGAATTATTTTTTCTATCCATGGAGGCAAAAGTCCAAGCTAAATTGGAGATTAATTATTGAAAATTATACACCAGCTCCTTGAGGTTATATCTGTAACCCTAAACCATGTAGACATTGTTGGAGTTAGCTTCTCCCCACTCCTCTTTCCATGTGAAAGGACATTCATCAGAACAGCAATTCTACCTCCTTACTTCTGTTCAAGGAGGAGGACAGAGCCAACTGATGAATGGCAAGGCTCTTGGTTTATGTTTCTCAATTTTGTGCTGCTAATCTGATGAAAGGTTATAAATGCTTGGTGCTTAATCTCTGCTATTCTCACTCTATATATACCAAGTGACTGTATTGATGAAAGATTAACTGTAATTTAAGAAATATTTCAGTGGAGTCACATTCTGACTTCTTTTCAACATCACCTTATCAAGTAATAGAGAAATGGAATCCTAAAGGTTTCTAGGACAATGACACAGAAGCAGCCTTGTCTTAGGCGAACCCCATCTATGGATAGCCATGGAGCTCTGTTCTCCTGTCTCAGTACAGGAACTTAAATAATTTTGTGACCTATTTTAACTTACTGTGAATCTTAATGAATAAAACTCTCATTTAGATTAAGAACATTGAGTATCAAATAGATAGGTGTGCTAATAATATCAATAGACATATAGTGGAAAAACAAAACTTATTAGGGTTTAAATACACATGAATACTTTCTCAATTGTAGGAACTACATTAGCCACAATGAAATACCCAATTAGCATATGAGTAAAAAATGCATCTATTTTTACATTCTACATTTTATAAATTGTAAAATGCATCATTTTTACATGTTTACACCTTTGAAATTGACTTGTATCTTACCATTGTAGCATCTTAGATACAGTGACATATTGTAGGTGGCATCTTTGGTTCATGTTGTAATACTTAAATAAAATTAGTGAATAACTTTGTGAGGCTGATTGTCATCACTATTAAAAGTCTTTCTTTTCGTTTGAAATGATCCAAATGGAGTAGTTGTGCTGTAGTAACAGCAACCTCAAAATCTCAGTGTTTAACACCAGAAAAAAAGGCTTATTTCTTCTCACCCTATATATTCAGTGTAGGTCAGCAAGGCTCTCTGCTTACTGGGTTTTTAGGGACTCAGGTTGATGTCCTTGGCATCTTGGCATCTTGGCAGGAACTTCCATGAGCATTTCAGCAGAGTGAAGAGAATATGATGGGTCATGCGTTGGCTGTTAAAGCATTGAATATATGTCACAGATGCTTGTAAATTCACCTTCCTCTGACTCAGGGAGGTAATAAAAATAGGTATGGCCTGCAGTATGGAGGAAGGAATAGGGAGAGAGTGGTGACCTGGCGAGAAGGCACTCCCCTGGAAAGGTGCTTTACCAACTAGAGCAGATTATTGCTTTGAAAAATAAGAGTTCAGTGGATATTTATTATCGCCTTTTCAAAATAATCCTAAGATTTGGGTATTTATGAAAAATTTACTGATTTTAAAATGTTAACAACTAATTTAAAAGTGTTATAGATCATGTATAATGTTTGAATGCCAAATTCGTTTTTTGCCTATAGCAAGAAGAACAGATAATGGAGACCAGAATTTGAAACAAAAAATGCTTGTAAGATCTTAAAACCTGAGAGATTTTCAGAAAAGAGATAGCACTAGACATTTTACAGGCTGTGTAAAGGACTTAACACTAAGCTTGAAAAGAAATAAAAAGAAGGACCCCAGGAAACATATGGGTTCACTCTTAATGTTACCTACCTTGTTTTCCCCTCTTTTTGTTTATTAAAAGAGTCTTATTGAGTAATTTTGTATGCAACACTTAAGTGTGGATTAGGGTCTAAAACAAGAGTCCCTAGTCTCAATAACATTTGGGTGTACAATGGGATTTCAGGGCAAGCATTTGATCAATGAATTGATTAATAGATGAATCACAAAATGGCATATAATCTCAATAAAGAGGAGTTTTAAAAGTCTCAAAAATATAAATACTAACTCTGGTTCATAAGGACAACTGGTGTACCCTTTTTGACTTCTAATATTTTGTGTTGATGATATTTTAGTAATCACTTTGCCAAACCTCTGATGGAAATGTTAGGTTTCAATTTGCAACTTCAATACAATCAGATGTGAATACAATAGATGAATGAAAGGCTCCAGCTTGTCAGAGAGCGAAATGCCTTATAAATCATTGCTCTTCAGAAAACAGCGACAACAGAGGTAGAGGAGAATCTAAATAAAGTGAATATTGTTATTAGTTTATAATTTTTTAGAAACACTTTCTGAGGTAAGAAATTTACCTTAAAATTTTAGAATGATTTCTAGGACAGGCAAATAATATCTTTGTATATTCTTAAAGCTTTCACCTGGCAAAAGGGTTACAAAGAAGCAGGCTCTTATAATGTCAACATCATTTATCAACACAGGGAAATCAGTGGTGTTTTCTTTCTGAGAGTCCTGGCTTATATTCCTTCAGGCTGATCTGGAAAAATTAGAATTTGATTCAAAATATTCAGCTTCCTTGAGGTGTATGAGCTTTGAATATGACCAACCTAGTTATTTATTATCATCATGATTATGCTACTACTACTAATTAGCAAACCTTTTACATCGATCTTTGACTGTTCATTGCCCTTTATTCAGCAGATTACCTACCTCCTTTGCTGTTTTCCTTTTCTGCCCTCATCCACCTCTGAGGATTTTGTTGTTCTTGGTACGTAAAGGTTAAGGAAAGGAAATTCATATGACAAATGTCATTACTAAAACTGTAGTATACAGTGGCAACTAAAGAAAAACAATCACAATAAATAGCCATTTTTGTATAAATGTGCAGCAAAAGAAATTCTGAGTTTGACTAAGAAATAAATGCTATTGTATCCAGACATAACCAGTTTACTTGTCTATTAGAAATCCAACCATATTACCAAAAGTTTTTATCATATATTTGTCATAAGATTTGTTGTCCTTATAGCTAAATTTCTGGTTTACCAGAATATCTGGCTTTCATTATTATAACAATTAAAATATGCAAATATGTACATATGTATTATAGCTAACACATGTAGAAAAACATATTTGTTTAATTTCTAATCATAAATTTTATTTAAGTGATATTTTTAAATATGACAAACTGCTTTTCTGGTAGTGGGTATTCCTTGATGTTTTAATCAATATTGAGTTAAAACATATCCAAAATAACACACATACACAAACACACTCACTAGGCTGATCCATATGAAATTGCCACTATTTAGCTGTTTTTTACCTGTAAATTGGCACTTGCTTATGGTTCAAGCTTATATTCAAATATCTGCTAAATGAAAATTGTCACAACTTCAGAGATCTGCTAATAAGAAAGCCAATCATTTCTCAAAAAGAATGAGTTTATTAGAAGCTTAAAAATTAAACTCTTGGAAGAAAGGGCTTCTAATCATTAATTGAAATACTACAATTGTACAGGGTGTTTTAGAAAAAGGTAGAGGTGATAGTCAAGAGAAATTTTTAAATTTGATTTGGAAAAATATGCAGTTGACGTTGAAATACTTTTGAGTATTCCTTTGAGACTGCTGTTAAAATCCTGCTCCATGGAAACGCTACTGATTAGTTTCTTCCGTCGCATTTCAAGACAGAATTGAAGGCAGCATCTCATTACTGTGCTCGCTGGTAACTTTTCAAAACTCCCTTCTGAAGTCTTTTCCAAAAAGCATCATTAAAGATTTAATACACAAATAAGTCATCTCATTTGTCCCCAAGTGCGGTGTGTACATCTGCAATTCTGAATAAACTATACCATGATCGTACTTTAAAAAGCAAATGTGAAAGCTGTAGGACCAATTGGCCAATCTTAAAAATTCAGCTTTAGTTTAAGAAAATAAGCAAGAAAAATAAATACCTTTTCTTTTCAAATAACTTATCCTCAGACGTGGTACTTACGAAGAAAAAGGCATTAAAGTGTCCATTAATCAATCCTTTTCTCTTTTATTCTTTTCAAAGATGGGTTCTCATCCTTTATCTGGCCCTTTTAAGTAGGTTGATTATAATAATTTCTATGTGTCCTTCTGTAATGTGGTGATTAGCTTATGAATGCACACTCTTGGAATTATGAAAAGATAGGGAATTGGACAGTAAATACAAAATAGGCAGAAAAAAATGGATGGGAAATAAGGATAAAGAGAGGCTAAGCATTCACAAAACAAAACAGAAAAACCAAATCCCTTCTCAGCTGGTAGTATTCAAAATCCACCCTTGTAATTTGAAAATCAGTACATGTGTTGATGAAAAAGCTTTGGTTCGCACTAAATGACTGCTGTGAATATCCATGAGAGTTTTGCTTACCACATGAAATAGAACATTCTGGAGCTCTTGTGTGAATAACACAGTCTAATATGTCCCAGAGTGAGCCATCCAAGACAATTCCACTTAAGATGAACACTACACTAGAACCATTGATTTAGTAGGTAAAGGAAGTGAAGTATTAAAAATAAAAGCTTTTCAGAAAGCAAGAGATTCATAAAAATTATATGATGAAGACAAAGAAAATAATTTTTTAGTGGAATTTATTTGTTTTCCAAAATTTGAAAGTCCATCCTGTAAACTTCACCAGAAGCAAAAATTCAGTAAGCATATGTCATGGTCAGACTAGTTGCTAGTTTCTGCACACCGTCTAAACAGGAGACAGAGATGTAAACCAGTCATGATAATACTCTGTAATAAACAAGATGATAGTAACTATAAAATACTAGAAGTACAAAGTGGGGCAAAATCAAAGCTGTTGAGAGGGTGAGTCAGGGCAGTTTCTGGGAGTGGTCACATTGGACCTGAATCTTGAAATGCGTACTAGACCTAACTAGGTTGAAAAGGTGATGGCAAAGACGGAAGAATATGTTCAAAGCTGTGAAGTGAAGAAGCATGGAATATCTACATGTAGTTTAAATAGCTGGATGGCAGGGTACGGATGGAGGAGCAGAAATGAGCCTCCTCTAGCTACTAACTGCCACCCAATCACACCATCTAGTTAGAATGTCAGTCCACAACCCTGTGTGTACTTCTCTTAACAGGCCTGAACAGAATCATTTCTGGCTAAACCAAACTAAGCTCTGAGTACTTGCCAAAGGAGAAAGCATACTGATACTACTTACCTGCTGCAGGCTGGCAAGTAGACTTTTATAATCTCTTTACTCCTTCATCCAAAGGCTCTTCTTGTATTTCTAGGAGCAGGAACTGGGGCAATCATTCTCTGTTGTGATCTCATTATGATTCTTTGTCCTGTTACATATGCAGAGTTGCAGTAAATATTGATACAGGGAGGAAGGTGGTGAGAGGAAGGGTGTGTGCAATCAAAATAATTTGCGGAGTTATTTATTCAGGGTGAGAAGTATTTAGAAATGAAGTGAATTCTAAGAATTGACTTTATTAGTGTCATTGTTGGAGTTATGTAACTAAATTCAGTTATTAGAAAATTAAGTTAGATGGGCTACAGTTAAACTCAAATAAACATGCATATAGAAATGCCTATGAAAAAACTATGTGCAAAAATTTTGACTTGATTAGTGGGACTAATTTTCAGTTAATTGAAATTTTATTGTATTGCTATAAGCAAAGGTAAAAATTGATAAATCTTAATGACCTGAAACCAACCAACTCAAACCTTCAATGAACCCTTAATTCTGCATTCTTTCATAAACAGAAGGTGAAGAAAAATGTGACAAGCTTCTATCACAGATTTATTCCAAAGATCAGGGTTTATGTGTGGTCAATTACTTTGCCTAGTCTCTAAGGCTGTTAATAGGTATGTTTGTCAAAGGAAATAGTTAATTAGTATTGGTAATGATGACTTTGCAATATTCTGAAATTTTGGTAATGAAAGGTTACATTTTTTTTAGCTATGGCAGGGAAATAAAGTGAGATGCTGGAGGAGACTGAACTCTGCCTGGATGTATATTCTTGTTCTGGAAGGCTACCAGTCAAAAGTGACTCTTCCACCTATGTTACTAGTATATCATTTTTTTCCTGTTTAATATCGTGCTTACTCTATGCTAGATGAATGGTACAAATATTAACCCAACACACATAACACAATGGGGTGGGTCCTATTTGATACCTGTTTTGCAAATGAGGCAACTGAGACCCAAATCATTTGAGTGTTGACTTGAAACAAATAACTGGCTAGAAAATAGTGAGTCTGGGAAATAACTCAGGTAGCCTGGCTGGAGTCTGTGGTCTTACTACTTAGGAATATATTATGCAATAATAGAAACATATCTTACTGAAAAAGGTTAAAAAAAAACCATCTTCAGGAAAACATACCAGGAGATGCCAGGCTGAACATTGTTAAGTGAGAACAGCTTTTTGAGTCTCCCAAGTTTTCTCCAGGGTGACAGTGATTGATGCTGATGGCACTCTGTCTAAACAGGGTAAGTCCTTCCAGACTGCCGAAGCCTTGCGGGAGGGCTTAGCAAACCTTGCATTCTGCAACACCTCACTTCAGAATCTCAAGAATGCTATTTTATATGGCCGCTAAACTTGGCATCTGCAAATTTGACTGCTGATTCTAATATTTGTATTCCAAGTACAATTTTATTTTATGTACCAAATGTCATTTTTCATTATACACTTTCTTTGTTTGCTCTAGATGATATTTATTGTAAAACATTTTATAAACTACTAAGAAAAAATGTTGCCAACTAAATCATAATATATTTTAGGTTTATCATTTGGAATTTTTACATTATGTTTATGGGAAAAAAAGAGGTCTTAATCATGTGCCACTTTTATGCATGTCTAAAACAGAAAATATGTTCTGATTAAGATATTGCTAAAACTTTTTCCCGTTTTTAATTTGAACCCTTTGAGTCATTTTTTCTTTCAATTTGTTTTGTATTGATTTCAGTTGTATGGCTTAGTGGTTATACAGTCATATACTTTACGTATTTCCAGTACCCCAGCTGGCACCGCGCAGAGTCACCGCAATATTCAAAGTCAGTGACAATATATTTTTTGCACACAGAATCATTCTCTGTGCCGTTAAGGACACTGGAGGCCCTGGTCAACTGGCTCAGTGGATAAGTGTCAACCTAGTACTCCAAGAGTGGCAGGTTCAACTCCCCAGTCAGGGCATGGATGAGAAGCAATCAATGAGGGCACAACTAAGTAGAACAACTAAGTGAAACTATGAGTTGATGCCTCTCTTTCTCCTCCTCTCTGTAAAATCAATAGAAATTTTTTTAAAAAAGAACAAAAGAACACTGGAGATAAATGTTTTTAAAAGGTAGCCCACTTGACTATTACTTGTCTCTTAAAAAACAGCTATTTTGCCTGACCTGTGGTGGCGCAGTGGATAAAGCGTCGACCTGGTAATGCTGAGGTCGCCTGTTCGAAACCCTAGGCTTGCCTGGTCAAGGCACATATGGGAGTTGATGCTTCCAGCTCCTCCCCCTTCTCTCTCTGTCTCTCTCTCCTCTCTCTCCCTCTCTCTCTCCTCTCTAAAAATGAATAAGTAAAATAAAAAAAAATAAAAAATAAAAAATAAAAAAATAAAAAAAATAAAAAACAGCTATTTTTAAATATACCCCACCTTCAGAGATATTCAAATGTGAATTAAAATGAATATCTTGGAATTGATAAATATGGCATTTGGAATTGACAAAGCCTAACACATGAGCAGTCATATAACAACTTTGTAAAGGTGGCCAGACTGTGGGCAAATTTAGTCAGCCTAGTATGAGACCAGAGGAATGGAACAAACTAGAGTATACCCAGCACCAGACCACTGCTTGGAACAGACTCTTTCTCTTTGAAGTTTACTAATTGTCCTAGCTCTAAAACTATAGATTGGTATGCAGAAATAATTCTTGGGCTATCTGCTATAGATTGGTATTCAGAAATAATCCTTGGGCTATCTGCTAACATTGATGTTATTAATATGACTGATTTCGAGCTTAGTCATTGCTCATATACTGATTTGCTAAAGTAATACATGTCAAGTCACAGCTATGCCTAGAGTGGATGACAGCTACAGTGGACCTGCCTTTTCAAAAAGTGTGTTTAGAGGAGAATTAATTGGGATATAGAGGATTCAGAGTTGTATCATCTGAAGAATTGCTGGACAGAGCCCTGGGTATGTTTAGTTTTTAAAAGAAAAGGCAAGTGGAGAGAGGAATAAATACTTCTTAGGTGGTTTATAGAGTGCAGTGTAGCCTATGCTAGATTTGTATGGCTTCAAGAAATGGAAACATAGGATGGGCTGTTTTAGGTAATTGTGACTCTGGTTATTTGATACATTCAATCGTAGGTTGGACAACAATTGTTAAGAGCATCATCATGGGCCTTGGCCAGTTAGCTCAGTGGTAGAGCATCAGCCCGGCTTATGGATGTCCTGGGTTCAATTTCCAGTCAGGGCACAAAGGAGAGTGACCATCTGATTCTCCATCCTCTCCCTTCTCCCTTCAATCTCTCTCTTCCCCTCCCACAGCCATGGCTCCATTGGAGCAAGTTGGCCCGGGGACTGAGGATGGCTCCATAGCCTCTGGCTCAGGTACTCAAATGGCTCTGGCTACAATGAAACAATGGCCCCAGATGGGCAGAGCATTGCCTCCTATTGAGCTTGCCAAGTAAATCCTAGTTGGGCACATGCAGGAGTCTGACTCTTTGTCTCATTACTTTTCGCTTAAGAAAAATACAAAGAAAAAAAAAAGAGAGCATCATCATGGTGACTCAGCATCACTAGGTAAATTAAGCAGGGGATTCATTTAATCCCTGCTACTCCCGAGCTTAATTGACTATCAGGAGATAAGTGGGCTGGCTCATGCTCTATGTAACAAAGATAATACAATTTGGTTTACAAGCTAAAAATAAATAATTTCTGCAAATGCTTTATCATATGTATTAAGGTAAAGCTTCTAATAAACCTTATTCTTTGAATGATATACTCTCTCCCCTGTACCTTTATTCTCTGCATCCTTTTTCATATTTCTGCTTGTATATCATCACTTTTCAGGAGATAGTCTAAAGGGATCTTTTTATAACACTGTATTTGGACCATTCTCAATAGATTTAATTACTTCCTCACTCACCTTTATTATTATAGTATTTTGAATAGAATTTGAATAGGATATGATATGATTTCTGTTTATTTTTTCCTAATTCCTACCAAAATATAAATTTATTTCTTCAACAAATATTAATTCAACCCATAGTATGCTAGACATGGATCTTGATTGTTGGAAAAAATTACCCATAAATTTCTTGTGTTTGTACATGGTCCAGGCCTTCTGAGCAAAGGACATATTTGAAGAGAATACAGCCTTGGAATCTAAGATTGTGTATTACACCAGAGACACATAACTAGCTCCCTCCTTGGGTAAGTTCCAAGGAAGCATTTGCTTTTCTTTTCCTACTACTTTTTTTTTTTTTGCCCTCTCCATCCCCTTAAAGCCAGAACAATCTTCTTCCCCTTAAAATCAGAAAATAAAAAATTCTTATGTTGCAAAGCTGTGAGAATGATATAGAATGGAGTGTGCAAAGTGCATAGAAAAATAGAAGATAATGCAGGATAACAAATACCACAAAGGCTAATTTTATACCAGATGGTAATTTAACATGCCCAGTGTGGGGTGCTTAGATGAACTACACTATGGATAACAGAACTTGTACATTAGTGAATTGCTTCACATATTCTTAAAGGTATTTAATAAAACCATATTGATGTTCTTACTAGGTTTACAGCTTTTAGATAGTAGAAATTTCATATAGTTAGGAAACTGTCTCATATATTTTTATTTCTCTAATATGAGTTTTATGGTGTTTTGGGGAGCTTTTGTAGCAGTGTTAATAAAGGTATACTTATTTTATTATTTATTGCAGTGGAGCAAAGTACCCCACAAACTAGTAGCTTATTGGGAATGTAAAATGGTGCAGCTAGTGTGTAAAACTGTGTGGGTAGTCATGGGGAGGTAAAGTACAGCACAGGAAATGTAGTCAATAATATTTAATAACCATGGTGCCAGTGGGTACTGCAATGATCAGGGGAAACACTTTGTGAAGCATAGAATTGTCTACCCACTATGCTGTACACCTGAAACTACTATAAAGTAATGTTAAATAAAAGTTGTAATTTAAAAAATTAATGTTAAATAGAGAATGAGCATATTCTAGTCCTAGGTATATACTAAAAAGAATTGAAAACAGAGACTAAAACAGAAAGTTGTGTGCCATTGTTAATTGCAACATGATTCTCAGTAGCCAAAATGTAGAAACAACCTAATTGTCCATCAATAGATGAATGAATATACACAATGTGCTGTATATATACAGTATTATAAAATACTCAGTCAAATAAATAAATAAATAAATAAATAAATAAATAAATAAAGCTCTGATATGTCCTATAACATGATGAACCTTGAAAACATGATAAAGTAAACTAGATACAAAAGGGCAAATGTTGTATGATTCTTATAAGAAAGATCTAGAATAGACACATTCATAGATAGAAGAATATAGATCAGGGAATACCAGTGCCTAGGGAGAGATGAAATGGAGAAATTAGTGAAGGGGTTCAGAGTTTTCATTTAAAGTAATGAAAAATATTTTAAAATAGATTTTAGTGTAGTTTCACAAAATTACTGCAACTGAATTTCAAATGATGCCTGACCAGAAGGTGGCACAGGGGATAGAGCATCGACCTGGGACACACAGGACCCAGGTACAAAACCCCGAGGTTGCCAGCTTGAGCGCAGGGTCACTGGCTTAAATGTGGGATCATAGATATGACTCCATGGTCGCTGACTTGATCCCAAAGGTTGCTGGCTTGAAGCCCAAGGTCACTGACTTGAGTAAGAGGTTACTCGGTCTGCTGTAGCACCTTGGGCAAAGCACATATGAGAAAGCAATCAATAAACAACTAAGGTGTGCTGCAATGAAGAATTGATGCTTCTCATCTCTCTCCCTTCCTGTCTGTCTGTTCCTGCCCCTGTCTGTCCCTTTCTCTGTCTTTCTCTCTGTGTCTCTGTCTCAATCTTGCTAAAAAATAAAAAATAAAAAAAATTTAAACAGCAAAATTCTGTCATAAAGATTTATCATGATAAAAACATTTAAAAATAAAATTAGTGGTTTAAAATAGCAAGTATTTTATGTGCTCATGATTCTGAGAGTTGGAAATTCAGTCTGTGCTTAGCTAGGGGATTCTGCTCCTCATGGTGTGAACTGGGCTTGCTCATGAAGCAGATGATGGCCTTGACTATAACATCCAAAATGGTTTTACATGTACCATGAAAAATGGCGTTGGCTGTCAGTAAGGAGATCATCTGAGGTCTCAGCCAGGAGTACTACTTCTCCTTCATGCAGGCCTCTTGACAGGGCTCCTGGGACTTTCCCACCAATTGGTGGCTGGGTTCCAAGAAAGAAGGAAGATTCCAAGGTTAAAAGCAGAATCTGCTGTTCACTGAAAGCATAGGACAGAAGTTAACATCTTTGGCCCTGGCCGGGTAGCACAGCCGGTTAGAGCACTACCCAACACACCAAGACTGCAGGTTTGATCCCCAGTCAGGGCACATACAGGATTTAATGAATGAATGCATATCTTTATTTCCTAAAATCAATCAATCAATCAATAAATTAAAAAAACTTAGAAAAAAGAAATGGACATTTTTACTCTTGTTGCATTCTATTTGTCACAACAGACCATAAAGTCAGCCCAGATTTTAAAGAAAGAGAAACTTCTTTTGCTGGTTGAGTGAAAAGTCCACGTGAATAAAGCCATGTAGATTGGGTGCTATTGTTGCAGCCATTTATGGAAACACATTCTAGCAGTGTATTATATAGATCTTAAAAGATAGTGTCTGTCTTCTTCTTGGCCTTCAATGATGAAAAAAGATCTGAGTATAATAACACTTGTAAACCTCCTTTACCATCTGTGGAAAAATATAAGGGGCAAATATAAAAATGGACTTTTTATGAAAGAGTGTCTGTGATGAAATAAAAGTCTGTGCTTCTAACAAATAGCACTGCTCTAGTTTTCAGTGGTTTTCTGGCTGTTTATTTCATCTTGTCCACGTAGCCATACTATTGTTTTTCTCATCTGTGTAAATTGATGGACCTTTTGGTATTGTAACTGTAGGATGTGTATATTGAAATAAACACATCACATAAGCAAGGGACACTACTGTTCATCTATTCATCATTAAATATTTTAGTTTTATATAGTTAATTATCTTAGTTACCTAAACATTTTTAATGTAAATTTGCCTGGGCACTGAGGATGGCTCTGTGGTCCCTGCCTCAGGCGCTAGAATGGCTCTGATTGCGGCAGAGCACGCCTCAAGATGGGCAGAGCATCGCCCCCTGGTGGGCATGCTGGGTGGATCCCGGTCAGGCGCATGCGGGAGTCTGTCTGACCCCCTCCCTGTTTCCAGCTTTGGAAAAATACAAAAAAAAAAAAAAGCATTTAAATATACATAGATACAGACACACAAAGCTCTGTGCAACTCTGCAATGTAGTTAAGACATGGCCCTTTCCCTCTAGTAATTTTTTTTAAGTTTCTAGATTACTCCATGTATAAGAGGCTCCCATGTATAAAACACACCTTAATTTTAGGGCCTGAATTTTGAAAAAAAAATGTATTACATACAGTTATTGAACTTAAGTTTTATTCATCATAAAATTCAGGCAACTCCTCATCACTGTCAAAACTCACATCCATTAGCTTGTCCTCATCTGTGTCTGATGATGAATCATTGTTTTCAACAATGAGTGCAAAATCAAGCACAAAAAAGCAGAAAATGCAAGTAAATAATCTACAACTACTGTATATGATGCAGTCAGTTTTTAGACCCCAAAATTTTGCAAAAAAGATAAGTCTTATACATGAGGAAATATGGTATTAACATTTGCTTAGCTTGAGAATTTACCATCTCTAAAAGATATCCCCACTCCTGCACATCTAACTTCATCTTACAATAATAATCATTCTCAGTCTTTTTTTTTTTTCTGACAGAAACAGAGAGAGAGACAGAGAGAAGGACAGATAGGGACAGACAGGCAGGAAGGGAGAGAGAGGAGAAGGATCAATTCTTCATTGCAGCTCCTCAGTTATTCATTGATTGCTTTCTCATATGTGCCTTGACCAGGGTGCTACAGCACAACGAGTGACCCCTTGCTCAAGCCAGTGACCTTGGGCTTTAAGCTAATGACCTTAAACTTCAAGCCAGCGACCTTTGAGCTCAAGCCAGTAACCATGGAGTCATGTCTGTGAACCCATGCTCAAGCCAGCAACCTGCACTCAAACCAGATTAGCCCACGCTCAAGCCGGTGACCTCAGGGTTTCAACCAGGGTCCTCTGCATCCCAGTCCAATGCTCTATCCTCTGTGCCACTGCCTGGTCAGGCTCATTCTCAATCTTTTTATTCCTTTGTATCATATGACAATTTCTTTGGGTGATTGTTTGTTTACTTTATTGCATAATATTTGACATGAGAGACCCCACTACTTATATGACTCTGCATTAGTCTTTGACTCTTTAGAGAAAGGGTCAGAGTCCCCTTCTTTGTTTAGTTACTAAAGAGTAGTTTCAACTCTGGTATCAGGCTTTTATTTATTATAATAATAATAAAATAGCATTAACATACAAAGAATTAAGGTGGGTGCTCATTCAGTACTTGATATATGCCAGGCACTCAAGCACTTGACAAACTATCACGTAATATTCAAAATAGTCTACAAATGAGTTACAGCTCAAATCCTGTTTTATAGATAAGGACATTGAGGCTTGTCATGTATCTGAAGTCATTTATTAGCAAGAGCCACGAGTTGAAGCTGGGCCCAATGGTTGTAAATCCCAATGCTCTTAATGCTATAAAGTCTTGTCACCACAGAAATTTCCAGTGTGTACTCATGGCTCTATTCCCCTTCTCTTATTCTGTTAGGAAAGGTTCAGGGGGGAACATGTGAATCCTTTATTGCTGAAAACAAAACATCTCTGTCTGCGTCATCCTTTTCAGAGAAAATGGGGTTTTTTACATTAAGCAATGAGAATATATGACAGTAACAACAAAATCTATGTGGTGGGAAGAAAATCAGGGCTCTGTCACATTATTTTAAGGCTATTCTCAGACAATCCTTCCCAAGTCTGAAGTGAAGCGATCCTGGAACAAGTCATGGCTGATATCTTGGAATGAACATATTCTGTGTAGCATTTGCCAAATCTTTCTCTCTCTCTCTCTCTCGTATTTTTGTGAAGTGAGAAGTGGGGAGGTAGAGAGACAGACTCCTATATGCACCCAATTGGAATCCACTGGGCATGCCCACCAGAGGGCGATGCTCTGCCCATCTGGGTGGTTGCTCTGTTGCAGCTGGAGCCATTCTAGTGCCTGAGGCAGAGGCCACAGAGCCATCCTCAGCACCCAGGCCAACTTTGCTCTAATGGAGCCTTGGCTGCGGGAAGGGAAGAGAAAGACAGAGAGAAAGGAAAGGGGGATGGGTGGAGAAGCAGATGTGTGCTTCTCCTGTGTGCCCTGGCCAGGAATCAAACCTAGGACCTCCACACACCGGGCCAACACTCTACCACTGAGCCTACTGGCCAGATAAATCTCTCATTATTGGACCAAAATGTTGATCTTCGCTCTTTACTGTAATGGCCCTGACACTATTCTATTAATCATTAAAATATGATGATTATGCCTACTCCAGTCACCAACTTGGGCAAATGTTAAGGGTATTTCTTCAGGACTGAAATCATTGATTGGGTGTATATACTTAACCAACCTTAAAGACAGGCAGGGTATAACCAAGATGCAACATAAAGATTCAAGGTCACGTGTAAACATGCACCCAGAGGAGGCATCCAGGATGTTTTACAGAAGAGGGAAGGTGCTTTTACAGTGCAAACAAATATGACACTTCTACATAAAGATGAGTTTGAATATCTGTTGGGCTGGTTGTTCTTTCTTATCTTCATGTAGTTTCAAATAAATAAGTGACTTATTCTTTTATTTGAGAAATGTCAATTGAGATTGAGCATCATCCAGGAAACAGACTTGCATTATTTTGGGGAGTATATATATGAAGGTGAACTAAGACATTCTTGTGCATCTTTCTGACAGCTGCTTCCCTAGTAAGGTCACATTCAATTTCATTCTGAACAGGTGATGGAACTTAGTGATTTAGTTATACAGATGATTAAAATAAAGATTGTTGCATTTTTGTACTGATGAAGTTCAGTAAAAAATCTCTTCCTCTGCATTTATAGACAGGGTATATAGTACATAAGAAATTCCAAGTTACTTAGATAAAAGTGAGGAAATTTTGTATGAGAGGGAAGGACTGGCCTATATGAGGGAAACTTCTATAAAATATCCCTTTATTACTTTTAGGAATACAGTACATTAAGTGTTCTCCCTCAATGGCTAGACCTTAGTAAGAAGACCTTTTTTAAAAAAATTTAAATTAAATTTGTTGGGATGATACTTGTTAACATAATTACACAGGTTTCAGGTACCCAGTTCTACAGAACATCTCTGTACTCCATATTGTGTGTTCATCCCCCAAATCATCTTTGTCCATCACCATTTATCCCCCATACCCTCCTCCACCTTTCCCCTTCCCCAGGCAGTCACCACCCTGTGTCCATGACCGCTCTCTCTCCTCTTTCTCTCCTCAACCTCTCTCTCTCCTCTCTTTCTTTCTCTGTCTCCTCTCTACCCTTTTTCCCCTCTCTCTCCCTTCTCTCTCCTCTCTCTTTCCTCTTTCTCCTCCTCTCTTCTTTCTCTCTCTCCTCTCTTTTTCATCTCTTCCCTCTCTCTTACTCCCCCCTCCTCTCTCCTTTATTTTACTCACCTCTCTCTCACTCTTAGTTCTCTCTCTTTCTCTCTAGGTCCTTTTTGCTCAGTCGCTCCACCCAGACATTTAAGTTCTGGGTTCATATTCGAAGTCTGATAACTATGTGACCATCTGGAAACATCTGTATATTTTTTATTAGGATTTAGAGAAGGCATGTGAAGAAAGTAGAAAGTGTGTGATCACTGCAGTGAATTGAGGGAAGCACAGGCTGAGTGTGCACTTACCCGCTGTGTGTGTGAGGGTTGCTGAGCACTGTGTTCCACATCATCCCACATATCAGGACCCCAGCAGACAGCACAACTGTTCTGGGTCATTGTGTTTTGCTTTCACAGAAGAAAAGGAGAAAGTGGCAAAACACAAATTAATGCTTAAACCTCTGTTCAAAAGTAACATATATCACTCCCCCTTGCATTATATTGATCGAGGAAAGTCACATGGTGACACTGTGTTCCAAAGAGCGATTAATTATTATATAATACTATTGTGTGACTGGAAAATGAGAGAGAAACTAGTGTTAAATATCTTAATGGCAATTACACCATATTTAACATAGTTTATCTGTTACCTAGTATGACTTTACCCTTTATATTGTAATTACTATGTGCCTCCTATGCTTAAAAATTAAACTAGAAGAGATAATATGCAGTGACATGTCAATATTACCTGTTCAATCTACCATCATATTGTGTGCTCAAGGATAGCAGAAAGGCATTGTAATTCCTTTTTGCTGAAATGGCCCTGACAGCTGGCCACACTCTGTGTCGCCCTAGATGGAAGCAGACACACTTCTAGGAGTGCCCAGGATGAGTGCTCAGAACTCAGGTTAGGTATCACACACAGTAAAAATGTTGAGGGAAAAAGTCATGTTAGTGATTTCAAGTAATGGAAAGTTGTATGTAAAAAAAAAAAAGTATAACCAATTATAAACGACCCCCCCCCCCCCCCCCCGCCAAGAAGAAAGTAATGTGCATTTCCCAGCAGGTACGGAGGGAAGTGTGGTGTGAGCGCAAAGAAGAGCTCGCCTTGAGAGGTCTGTAAAAGCATTTCCTGCTGGCCTTACCCGGGGCACCTTACCTGTCATGAAGCAATCACGGGGTTTCTCGTATACAGTACAATCAGCACTGACAGACAGCCTTGGGATTTAAAAAACAAAGAAAGAAAATAACATTCTGCATTTCCCTGACTTGCATGTCAACTATCTCATTTTGCTAAAGCATAACAAAATGATAATCCTCTGGATTTTAAAGGACAAAAACGCACTGCAAATTGGGTATACAGAAATATTTGAGAGGAAGATGAAAAAGAGATCTCCTCAGCTCTCCAGGCTAAGCCCTGCCTGATGTCAACCCTGATAAAATAGAGCATGTTATCTATCATGCACCTCTATAAATCCAAGTATGCACATTCTCTCTCCTTAACATTCTGGGGCCAAATCATGTTGTGAACAAACATTTGGGAGGAGGAATGGAGTCAAGACCAATCCAAATAATAAATTTTTAGTCAGTGAGTCAAATGTATTACGGGCATTTGTACTTACCTCTTTGTGTGTATAATATTATGGCAAACCATTCCCAAAGCAGCCACTCTTTGGGTTTGGTCTTGACCAGCTAAGAACTAAACAGCTGAGACAGTTGATTTAAAGTCAGAAAGCCAGGCTATAATGTAATCTCAGCAAGCACACACAGCCCAACTTTTGGTACAGTTTTTTTCCACTTAAGGTAAATTTTCATTCTCTGATACCTAAAGCAGGCAGTAATGTTGGCCCCTCTTTAATTCTCTCTTAATGAAGTTTGTCCAAACTGTAAAGTCAATCATGTTGACGGGGAGGAAGGCAAAGTGAGAGGGAGATCACTGTTCCCTGTGCTCCACCTGCTGTATTTTGTTGAACGTAGTTTTTATATCAAAGGACATTGAACTAATAATACCTTATAACCCACCAAATCTGTTTTTGAGCACAGAACTCTGATTTTATAATAACCTTAAGATATGGAAACCTTGAGAGAAGAATAGTAAAATGTCCTCGAGTTTGCCAAGGATTCAGATGTTTAACAAATATACTTGGGAACAGGGGAATAAAAACACCACCTTTGGGTACAGAAAAGATAAAGATCTCTCTGGCATTCTAATAACTGATCATTGTTTATTCATCCACAAATATTCACTGAATACATGTGAAAGACGATCAGGGGAACATGATCTGAGAAACGATACCCAGTGGAATAGAGCAATAGATTAGAAGATGTTGCCTCTTACATTACCTCCAGCCAGCCTTATAAGTGAATTTGTTCTGTAGAAGAATTCAACAACTTTAATGTAGAAATTATATGTTTTAGGCCCTGGCCAGTTGGCTCAGTGGTAGAGCGTCGGCCTGGCGTGCAGGAGTCCCGGGTTTGATTCCTGGCCAGGGCACACAGGAGAAGCGCCCATCTGCTTCTCCACCACTCCCCCTCTCCTTCCTCTCTGTCTCTCTCTTCCCCTCCGCAGCCAAGGCTCCACTGGAGCAAAGTTGGCCTGGGTGCTGAGGATGGCTCCATGGCCTCTGCCTCAGGCACTAGAATGGTTCTGGTCGCAACAGAGCAACGCCCCCGATGAGCAGAGCATCGCCCCCTGGTGGGCATGCCAGGTGGATCCCGGTCAGGCGCATGCGGGAGTCTGTCTGACTGCCTCCCCATTTCCAACTTCAGAAAAATACAAAAAAAATTATATGCTTTAAAAAAAAAGCTTCATGGACATATTTTGAGAAAAGATAGCCAGTCATGGAAGAGTACCACTAAGTATATGGTTCCATTTATATGAAGTTCAAGAGCAGGCAAAGCTATTTTGGAGACACATATCCAAAAAGCAGTTACTGCTCATGAAAATACTATTGACTAGAAAGCAAGCTTGGAGGATATTTTTGGAGTA
Source organism: Saccopteryx leptura (assembly GCF_036850995.1). Classification (NCBI taxonomy): domain Eukaryota; kingdom Metazoa; phylum Chordata; class Mammalia; order Chiroptera; family Emballonuridae; genus Saccopteryx; species Saccopteryx leptura. Next base: position 138,426,122 of record NC_089503.1, read on the forward strand.
AAGGAAAGATTGTCCATTTTGAGCTAAATGGTAGGTAGAATAGTGTATGCACATGTACAGAGATATCAAAATATCCAATTAGGATTTATGCATTTTCTGTATTGTAAAATATACCTTAGTAAAGAGCATAGTACCCAAACAAAACAAAGAACAGGAGTTTTGATTCTCAGTCAGTATCCTCTTAGAGAAGTTATTAAACAATTACTCAAGAAATTATATTGAAACTTTATACTTTTTTAGACTGAATAAATTCTCCATTGTATTCTATTGGTCTATGTGTCTGTTTTTATGCCATTACAATACTGTTTTGACTCCCAGAACTTTGTAATATATTTTGAAATCAGTAAGTGTGACTCAGCTTTGTTCTCTTTCTCAAGAAAGCTCTGGCCAATTAAGGTTTGTGTGTGTGTGTGTGTGTGTGTGTGTGAGATTCTATATAAATTTTAAAATATTTTTTTTATTTATATAAAAATGCCATTGAAATGTTTATAGAGGTTGAATTCAATATATAGATGACTTAGGGTAGTATGGGCATTTTAACAATTTTTTCAGTGCATGAACATAGAATATCTCCATTTATTTGTCTTTTTCAATGTGTTTAGTGAATTTTTTATGGTTTTCAAGTGTACAACATTTTAGGTTATTTGTTAAATTTATTTCTAAGTATTTTATTGTTTCTAATGTTATTTTAAATGAAACATTTTTTTTCAGATAGTTATTTGTTAGTATATATACACAGCTGATTTTTCTTTTTTTTCTTTTTCTGGCACCAGAGTTTAGGACTTATAATTTGTCCCAAAGTTACAGCTGATTTTTTTAATATTGATTTTGCATCCTTTAACTTTACTAGATTTGTATATGGCTTTTTGTGTGGAGCACGTAGTATTCTCTCTACATAAGATTATGTCATCTTTAGAGACCATTTACTTTTATTTTCTGATTTGAATGCTTTTTGTCTCTTTTTATTGCCTGATTGCAATGGAACAGAATCAAGGGCCCAGAAATAAACCCATTTGCCAATGGTAACAAATATTTGATAGAGAAACCAAGAATAAACATGGGGAAAGAAACACTTCAATAAAAGGAGCTGGGAAAATTGGATATTCCCATGCAAAACTGGATGCCTAGCTTACATTACTCATAAAAGTTAACTCAAAATGGATTAAAGACCTATATGATACCATGAAATTCCTAGAAGAAAACATGGGGAAAAGCTTCTTACCATTGATCTTAGCAATAATGTTTAGACATGACACCAAAAGTGCAGGCAATGAAAGCAAAAATAAAAGTTGTGACTATATCAAAGTAACAAGTTTCTACACAACAAAAGAAACTATCAACAAGATGAAAAAGCAACCTATAGTATAGGAGAAAACATTTGCAAACCCAATATTTGACAATGGATTTAATAGGCAAAGTATATAAGAAACTCATGAAAGTAAAAAAAAAAACCCACAATCTGATTAAAAACTGGGCAGAGATACATGTAATCAACATGTACATGAACAGGTGCTCAGCATGACCAATTCTGAGGGAAATGCAAATAAAAGCCAGCATGAGATCTTATATCCTGCCTGTTAGATAACTAGTTTAAAAATTACAGTATTCACTGTGATCAAGACATGTGAACAACCGAAGTGGCCTTCGATGGATGATTGAGGAAGGAGATGTGGTACATATATACTATGGAATACTACTCAGCAGTAAGGAGAGATAAAATACTGCCACTTGCGAGAACACAGATCGACCTTGAGAATATTATGCTAAGCATAATTAGTCAGACATAAAAAGTCAAGAACCATGTGGCTTCACTCTCATAAAACTGAAAGCAACAAATGAACGAACAAGAAAAACAAACTTATAGACACAGACAAAGTTATGGTGGTTATACCAGAGGGAGGGGCGTTGGTTAGGGGTAGTAACAGATAAAGGGGATCAAATATCTGATGATGGAAGATTTGACTTTAGGTGGTGGGCACACAATGTAATATACAGATGAGGTATCAGATTGTAAACTTGAAACCTATATGATTTCATTAACCAATGTCACCCCAATACATTTAATTTAAAAAGCATAAGTGCTGGCGGGGATGTGGAGAAAAGGGAACTGTGTACACTGTTGTTGTGACTGTAAACTGGTACAGCTATCACAGAAAACAGTATGGAGGCTCTTCAAAAATGAAAAAAACAGCAGGTCGGAGAGGCCGTGCCCCCCGCGCGTGAGCAGCTGCAGTGGCGGTGGCAATATCCAGCGGCGGTACCAACAGTTCCAGCCCGTTGCTTTACTCTTTAGCGGCACGAACATAGTCATTATGCCGAAGAGAAAGTCTCCAGAGAATACAGAGGGCAAGGATGGATCGAAAGTAACTAAACAGGAGCCCACAAGACGGTCTGCCAGATTGTCAGCGAAACCCACTCCGCCCAAATCTGAGCCTAAACCTAAACCAAGAAAAACATCTGCTAAGAAAGAACCTGGAACAAAGAGTAACAAAGGTGCTTAAAGGGAAGAAGGAGGAGAAGCAGGAAGCTGGAAAGGAAGGTACTGCACCATCTGAAAATGGTGAAACTAAAGTTGAAGAGGTACAGAAAACTGAAACTGTAGATAATGAGGGAGAGTGAATTGTCATGAAAAATTGGGGTTGATTTTATGTACGTACCTCTTGGGACAACTTCTAAAAGCTATTTTTACCAAGTTTTGTAAATGCTAATTTTTTAAGAACTCTACTAGTTGGCATACGAGAATATACAAGGATGGACATTTTACCTTCTCATAATCTTTTTGAAAATTTCCATCATCCTCAAGTAAAATAAATTTAATATTGGAAGCTGGCTGTAAAATTGATTCAGCATTTCATACATTTGCTTTAAAAGATTATTCCTGTGTATACTGTGGTGTTTTTACTGTGCATATTTGAAGTTTTCATGCAGTTTTTCTAGAGCAATAATCAGTGTTGCTTTTGTACCTAGGTTTATGTGATTTTAATGAAACATGGATGGTTGTGGCCATCTGCTGACTATTTGTGGTTTAAAATAAAAAGTTTTCTTGCCTGCAATAAAAAAAAAAAAGAAAAAGAAAAAAAATGAAAAAAACAGAACTCCCAAATGATCCAGTAATTCTACTTCTGGGTATATATTTAAAGGGAATGAAATCACTATCTCGAAGACAGATCTCCTTCTCTATGCTCATTGCAGCATTATTTAAAGTAGTGAAGACATGGAAATAACCTAAGTGTCTATTCAATAAAAAGTTATGGCATATATGTGCAATGAAATATTATTCTGCCATAAACAGGAATAAAATCTTGTCATTTGCAACAACATAGATGAATTTGAAGGACATTAGGCTAAATGAAAGAAAAGATCTCACTTATATATGGAATCTAATAGAAAAACAAAACTCATGGAAACAGAGTTGATTAGTGGTTGCCAGGGACAGAAGGAGTGTGGGGGAAATGAATAAAGGGTACAAACATCACGTTGTAAGGTGAGTAAGTTCTGTGGATATAGCACGCTGACTATAGTTAACAACACTGTATTTTACATCTGAAAGTGCTAACAGAATACATCTTAAAAGTTCTCGTTACACACAAAAAAACTATTACTGTGTGAGATATTAGACATGCTAACTAACTTTATTGTGGTGGCCATTTCCTGGCATATCCATATCATATTATCACATAGGTACCTTAAACTTACATAATGTTATAAGTCAATTATATCTAAGTAAAACTGAAAAAAAATTTAAAGAGAATGAATAAACTATCATATTAAGTATATGTCTATACGTAACCTATTTGTTAACTACAAAGTAACAACAACCCGTTTTTCTTTATGTCTTTTTAGCCTATGTATTTTAGGAGTATTTATTTTTTTCTGGTGAGCACAAAATTCATTCTAGCTGTCAGAATCATTTGCTACCAGAATACTAGCCAAAAATAAACTCTAATTATGTAGGAACATGAATAGTCTGGCATTTCCTGTGCAAAGGGAATATTTAAAATTCCACCTGACTCTAGTAATGTTTAATTATGTTTTGTGCTTTTCTTAAAATAAGCTGAAATTGGTTGGTAAGATCTAATATAATATAGTATTGTTACAAATAAGTTTTTAAAATATAAACCTTTCTACAGAAATTTACATAAGAATACCATATAACCAAATTGCTTTTTTGAATGTTTTCATATATTTCATTTTGCTTTCTTTATTTTCACAAAAACTCTGCATTAAAATGGATAAAAACCACTTTCTTTAGTACCATTCTTGCTGACTGTTATGAAGAAATTGCCAACCTGTACTATTCCTTTATTTAGTTAAAAAATTCAAGGTAAAATAAAAATGGAGACTAAAGTAAATGGTTTTATAGTCTACATAAGAATATTAACAACACCAGTGGTTTATGTACCCTTGGAATACAGAGATCCAAGACTGGGAGAGGTAATGCATTATTAACTTTATGCAATTAATGGTAATTTAATCAAGAAATCTGGTTTCACTTCATGAAATTCAGTCTGTGAATAATGCTTTGCAAGTCAAAACACTTCAAAATAAAACTTCACTTTAATATGGCTTAATTTGATTCTTCAGAGTTGAAAAAGAATCAAAAGCAGTAATTCAAAACAAGAATGGAATTCAAATGGTCTGGTGAAATGTTCTTGAATTTTTCTAGTGATTTACAGATCTCTGAGATTAAAGTGAGCACTCTAAACAAAGTTTCAAAAAAACTGGCAATTGGTGATATTGTAAGAAGTTTATTGTAAACATAATAAATGCTTAATTATCTGTTATTGCATAAAAATCAAAACAGTAATTATTTTGTAAAGAATGAAATAGAAAAATTCTTTGACAACCAGAAAGTCTTTCCATAATTAAAAATCTCCTCAATATAATTCATTGGCAAACAAGGACAATATTGAAACCAATGATATAATCCAGGTTGAAACATAGATAACAGACTAAATAAAATCTCCAATATTGAGAAATTTTATTTTACTTTGGTTGTATAATGCTATAAAGTTCCCAGATTTAAATAACTGGTTAGTAGTCTTTATTTTTTCTATTTTCAATCTGATATATGGCACTAAATTAATATCACATATAACTAAATTTCTTGGTGCTATGACTGGAAAAGTAACCAATTTTATAAATTAGAAAAATTTTCAAATTTACCTGAGAATGACATGTGAATATACTTGCTTACAGTTGAGATGTATGCATTTATATTTAAGGTCTATTTCAAAAGTATATTGTGTTGCTTCAGATATTTGAACTTTTGTTTTTTAAGTTACACTGCAATTTAAAAATCTGTCTCTTCTTTATATTTTATTTAAAATAACTCTTCAAGTACCATTGTCTGTCCTAAGGTCAAACCTCTATTAACATACAAGTATCATAAAAGAGTCAGAAACTCATATCATCAGCAATGTGCTATTTAATATTGTTGTGTATGGTTTCTTCCAAGTTGTTTTTTTCCTTACAGTATAAGCTTATTGATCAGCCATTATATTTCTTTAAGCCACCTAGTTTCCATCATGGTATTAAAAACATCAATAATATTCAAGATATTTACTGAATTATTAAGCATCTTTTAGGAAAACTTGCATTTGTCTTATTGCTGTTTAATTTTTTGTTCTATTTGAACATACATTATATTTATATATTTTAAATTTATTATTTGTATTTATTTTTTATTGTGGTAAGACTACAACATGGTATATACCATTTAAATTTTTCAGTGGGTAATATATTATTGTTAACTGTAGGCATACTGTTGTAGAGCAGGTCTCTAGAACTTATTTATTCATCTGCATAAGTAAAACTTAGTATTCTGAGCTCCTGGCAACCATCATTCTACTCTCTGATTCTATGAGTTTGACTATTTTAGATTCCTCATATAAATGGAATCATGCAATATGTATCTTCCATGACTAGCTCAGCCCCTCTGGGGCGTTGCTCTACTGCAACCGGAGCCATTCTAGCACCTGAGGTGGAGGCCATGGAGCCATCCTCAGCTCCCAGGCCACCTTTGCTCCAATGGAGCCTTGGCCTGGGGGTCGGGGGGAAAAAGAGAGATAGAGAGAAAGGAGAGGGGGAAGGGTGGAGAAGCAGATGGGCGCTTCTCCTGTGTACCCTGGCCAGGAATCAAACCCAGGACTTTCACACACCGGGATGATGCTCTACTGCTGAGCTAACCAGCCAGGGCCTGGGCTCCCTATTCTTTATGCCATTGCCGTACTGTTTTGTTGTAATTTTGTAGTGTATTTTGAAATCAGGATATGCTTCCTGTATATGTATGATGCCTCCAGTATTTTTTCCTCTTCCTAAAGATTATTTTGGTTATTCTGACACTTTTGTGGTTTTATATAAATTTTAGGAATTTTTCCCTATTTTTATTTTTTTTAAGGCATTAGAATTTTAATAGGGACTCCATTGACCTGGATATATAAATTGCTTTGGGTAGTATACGTATTTTAACAACATTAATTTTTCCAATCTACGATCATGGGATGTTTTTCCATTATTCCATGCCTTCTTTAATTTCTTTCATTAGTATTTTATAGTTTTAAATGTACAAATCTTTTACCTCACTGTTTAAGTTTATTCTTAAGGATTATGGTTTTTAATGCTATTTTAAATGAGATTGTTTTCCTAATTTATTTTTAAGTTGGTTCATTGGCATTGCATAGAAATACAGCTAATTTTGTATGTTCATATATCCTATAAATTTACTAAATTTCTTGATTAATATTTTGGTACATTCAATACTTTTTATGTATAAAATCACATAATTTGCAAAGAAATAATTACATTTCTTTCTTTCTAATTCATACAGCCTTTATTTATTTTTCTTGCCTAATTGCTTTGGGTTGGACTTCCAGTACTATGTTGAATAGAAGTGGCAAAAGTAAGCATCTTTATCTTGTTTTTTTGTTTGTTTTTTTGTTTGTTTGTTTTTTAACAGGGACAGAGAGAGTCTGAAAGAGAGAGATAGATAGGGACAGACAGACAGGAATGGAGAGAGATGAGAAGCATCAATCATCAGTTTTTCGTGGCGACACCTTAGTTGTTCATTGATTGCTTTCTCATATGTGCCATGACCATGGGCCTTCAGCAGACTGAGTAACCCCTTGCTCGAGCCAGTGACTTTGGGTCCAAGTTGATGAGCTTTTTGCTTAAGCCAGATGAGCCCGTGCTCAAGCTGGCGACCTCGGTGTCTCAAACCTGGGTCCTTCCGCATCTCAGTCCGATGCTCTATCCACTGCGCCACTGCCTGGTCAGGCTTTATCTTGTTCTTAACATTAAAGGAAAAGCTTTTGGGTTTTCTCTGTTGAATATGATATATGTGGGCTTTTCATATACAACCTTTATTATGTTGGAATAAATTCCTTTTGTCTTGAAATGGTGTTAAATTTTGTCAAGTGCTTTTACTGTATTTATTGAGATGATTGTTATTTTTATTTTTTCTGTAGTTTTACATTAATTGATTTGTGTATCTTGAATGATCCCTGCATTCCTAGATAAATTCCCCTTGGTTATGATGTATAATCCTTTTAATGTGCTGTTAAATTCAGTTTGCTAGTATTTCATTTAGAATCTTTGAATCTAGGTTCTTCAGGAATATCTGAACATTTTTATGCCAGAGAAAGCTTCATTGTTTTTCAGGTAAAATAATGCACCATTTATTCATTCAATAAACACAGAAAATTCCCGTAATATTTCTTAATTTAAATGATGAATTCACTGGTTTTACTTCTCCTTAGTAGCTATTTTTTAGTTAAGAATGCAAGTAGAAACCTTCATTATTTGGTTTGCCTTCTTATTCTCTACAGTTCTAAGATATGGTATGAAAATCAATCATTAAAACTTTTTCCCACCCTGCTGGGTAGCTCAGTTGATTAGAACATTGTCCAAATATACCAAGGTTGTAGGATCAATCCCTGGTCAGGGCACATACAAGAATCAGCTAATAAATGCATAAATAAGTGGAACAACAAATTGATGTTTTTCTCTTCCTCTCTCCTTTACCTCTCTAAAATAAAAATAAAAAAGAATAGTGTCAATATGACTTCTAAAAAATACTTCTAATATTAATTTTTTAAACTTTTCTCACCTAGCATTTTTATCACAAGCATTTGATTTATTTACTGGATACTTTGCCCCCTAAATTTAAAAGCATTTAATGACATATCATATATTAAACAGATTGGACAAAAGTCAAGAGATTCAGGTCATACGACTGAGCTCTGCGCCTAAGTGACCAACTTCCTGCTCAGGCCCAGCCTCTGGAGTTTATTCCTATCAATGCCATTTTAATTCTGCAATAAGATAAAAATTTGTCATTACAATTGTTACAGTGACAGAGAAATGCACACTATGTGTCAAACTGCAAGGTAACAAAGCAAATTATAACACAGCGTGCCAATGCTGGAGCTAGTAACCATAAGAGTAACACTACTTTGTCCTGTAAATGATTCAGTTCTACTTGTACACTTACAAGGATTTAAAGGGTTTATAAACATTTCATTTATTTTGTGGATTATTTTTAAACTCTGCCCCGGCCTGTTGGCTCAGTTGTTTAGAGTATCGTCCCAAGGCATAAAGGTTGCTGATTCAATCCCCAGTCAGGGCACATAGAGGAACAGATAAATGTTCTTATCTCTCTCTCCTTTCCTCTCTTGCTAAAATAAATCAATTAAATAAATAACTGGGAAGGAAGGAAGGAAGGGAGGAAGGAAGGAAGGAAGGAAGGAAGGAAGGAAGGAAGGAAGGAAGGAAGGAAGGAAGGAAGGAAGGAAGGAAGGAGAAAAACTCTAACACTGAGTGTTTTTATACATTTTACTTATTAGCCATAGTTATTGTCCTAAAAACCAATAACTTAATAGTGAGCAACAGATCTTTTTAACTTCATTCACTTAAATGAGTATTGACACCATCTAAAGCCTACAGCTAATGCAATGTATATTGCTTTTAGGGCAAATTTACAGGAAAATCAAACTTCAAAATTCATCTTAACACCACTAATAAGTGCAGTTTTTTTTAATTGATGCTAGAGGAAGACACACATACACACACACACACAGAATAGCATTCATTTATTGTTCTACTTAATTGTGCATGATCAGTCACTTCTCACACGTGCTCTGGCCAGGGATGGAACCCACAAACTTGGTGTTTCAGGAGGACACTCTCTAACTGACTGGGCTAACTGGCCAAAGCAGTGCAATTTATTTTTTAATCTAGCAAAATGTGGAGATAATAATGAAATGAACTCTACTGCTCTTAGAACAGTGCTCAGAAAGTCCTAAGCACAACACAAATGGTCACTGTTAGAATTATTGTTCAAATCAGTTGGATATGCCACCCTGAGTAAATCAGTGAAACAATCCCAGGCATGCTGTCCCTGCCTCAGTCATTCAGGAACTTGACTTATCCTGTAGACCCATGAGTGGTTCAGGGTGGGTCTCTGCTTCAAGGTCATCACCGAGGCCCTTGTAGATTTTATACTGCACAAATCCAATGCATAAATTACAATGTGAGTAGCATGCCCTGGAGTTGTGCAATGTTACAGCCCTGCTCTCCTTCCTTAAATCCTGGCTACTTCCTCTCTCCTAATGTCTCTTTACTTAACTTCCTGAAGTTTGTATCCCAGCCACCCACTTAGAAAAACATCTTGGAAAACAGCCAGCTTCTCCCTTCCTGGTCAGCTCTTTCAGCATAGATTTTAGTCTCTGTCATCTACTGAAGCTCCGGTGCATGTCACATGGCAGACAAGGTTCTATGCCCTAATTGAGGAGAAGCAACTTTGATTATGATCTGATGTGGAAGAGTGAAAATCATGGAGGCACAGAACCAGAGACTGAGGTTTGAATCCCAGTTTGGTTAATTTTTTAGCTGACCTTGGCCTTGTCACTTAATCTCATCTCTCTATTGGGGTACTTACAGCCACCTTCTGAGTTGTTATGAAAACAAAGTGAAATCAAAATATAAAGTTTTACATGATGCCCTGGCTGGATAGCTCAGTTGGTTGAGTGTCATCCCAAATACTCCAAGGTTATGGGTTCAATCCCTGGTCATGGCATATACCAGAATCAACCAATGAATGCATTAAGAAGTAGATCAACAAATCAATTTCTCTCTCTCTCTCTCTAAAATCAATACAGAAAAATTTAAAAAGTTCTACATAAAAAGTGTCCACTTATAAAATAATAATAAATTATCTGTGTAGATTTTATAAAGATTTAAAATCTTTGATACACTATCTGGCAGAGAAATACTCAATTACCAGTAACAGTGTTTTGTCGATAAGGGAAAGGATAAATGGCCCAAATCACAGTATGTTGCTCAAAAGTTTTGGGAGGTTCATATTTCCTTAATTTAGTTGGTAATATAAGTATTTATATTTATGGTCTTTTGTATTTATATCAATAATAAGGATATTTATATGAACTAAATTCAAATGTCTGTCTTTATATTAAAATAAGATAAAAATAAACTATTAAAAGCTGTGAGGGAAAATATCAGACAATTTTAATTTCTATTCATACAGTTTCTGTCTTCCCCAGCCAATAATATTGATAACATACATTTCTTAGAACTTAATATTTGTGCTAGATTCCCTTCTGAGTGTCAGGGGGTGTGCATGTGTGTGTGTGTATTTATTTTCATAGTACTCCTTTAAAGTAGTTATTTATCATTAACATTTTATAAATCAGAAAGCAGAGGCACAGAGAGACTAGCCTGCCCAAAGTCATCCAGCTAGAAGGTGACGGAATTATAAATAAACTCTAAGTCCATGCTCTTAATCATTTGTTGTAATCAAGCCATGGTTTCAACCCCACATACCATTTGCTCTGCCTGATTTATGCTGTGCCTGGGACCCAGGCAAAACTCCCTAACTGATCTCAGACCAGTGTGCATGTATTATTAGTAAAGCAGTGGCCACCTCTACGGAGGATTTTGTAATTTTGATAAGAGCTCCCAAAGCCAATAGTAGCACGGATATTAGTGGGTTTCTGTTGGTTCTAACAAAACTGGCGTAAGGGTTTATTTAGCCTATTTAGATAAAAGGATGGAAAAGGTGAGAGGACATTGCCGAACCTTGCACCACTCCCCACAGTGTCCATAGGAGGGCTGAGCAATGAACATGATCATTAAATATATATTGTATCTAAGATAGAATATATAAACTGATAGAACTTACTTTAAGACCTTTTTCAGTTGAAACATGATAGTCTACATCAGGGGTAATCATTCTGGTCCCTACCTCCCACTAATGGGCATTCCAGCTTTCATGGTGAGCAGTAGCGGAGCAACCAAAGTATAAATAAAAAGATAGATTTAACTATAGTAAGTTGTTTTATAAAGCCTTATTCTGCCAAACTTAGCAAAAACCCGACATAAAGTACTTGGTAACTAATTATTATTATATGCTTTAACTTGCTGTAACTCTGCTTTATAAATTTTATAAAGTAAAGTTACTTCTCTACTTTATAAATCACCATTACTGTGGAACCGATGGGCGGTTAGAAAATTTTACTACTAACAGAGATACAAAAGTGGGCGGTAGGTATAAAAAGGTTGACTATCCCTGGTGTACACAGTAAAACATTTATTCTAAATGAGGAGCTAAGTCAAGAGGTCCTCCAGTGCACAGTACAAAGCTCTGTCTTCACCAGACTCCCACCTCATTCACTATAAGCCCTAGATCTTGATTTTTACCTGTCAGCTCCTATGCAAGTTCATGTGGACATACATACACACATATGAACACATGGCCTCTTTCCTTGATCAAGTTAAGATTAATTCATACAAGACAATGAATGTCTTTTATTTTGACTTATCCACAAAGGACTACTGAAAGCCTAGCAGAAATGCATGCATGCTTCTATGAGTATGTATGTTTGTGTGTACCAAATCTAAATGGATCATCCATAATAAGATTATGTTAAACTTCCATAAATAGTGAATGTTCTCATTATGAGTGATACAAGAAAATATAGCCTATTATATTCTCTTTTGATCTACTTTCTTCTAAAATGTGGGGTAACACCAATTTTAGATAGCTTTTATAATCCACTAATGAGTCTTGAGCTACAGTTTGGAAAACATTGATTTAGGAAGTGGTTGCCAAGTATTCACATGAACGTTTCAAGAATGTTTCTTTGTGTTGTGTTCTATAAAGATATTTGGACTCCAGCCCTAGAAAAGCAGGTACCCTTTTGCCCAAACTCTGCTTGTAAGAATTCAAGAGTGCAAGGAGAAAAGTATTTGCTTGCTGAAAGTGGGTCAGTTCTTCTCTATCTCCATTGTACTTATCTTTACTGTTCTATTTTCCAACAGATGTCTTATATGCTCAAAGTTTTGGGGGGGTCTCAAAATAGATTGCTTAAGTATAGCAGGCATAATATTAAATAAAGTATTTTGAAGTGCTTATGACTGGCAGCAACAGCATAAAATTAATTTGCACATTTTCTGTAGTGCGACTTTGAGGCACCCTAAGCTCTCTTGTATGAAATTTTTTCTTAATTTTTAAGGACTTTAGAACTGTGCTAAGTTACTCTGTTTTGTCACAAATTACTTGTCTTACAGGCTTCACTTGTTATATGCCTACACTTTCCTGCTCTCTTCACTTGTTTGGCCAAATAAGGACTTGTATTTAAATAACTTGTCAGTGGGTTTCTGTAGACTTGTTTCTGTAGATGCATCTGTAACTGTAGCCAAAATTTTTCAGTTTTATGATGCAGTTAAAGGTGTGCCATTTATTTGTATCTGATCTGAGGCCCCTACTTTCATTTAAATCTCATAAAAATTTTTACTACCTAACAAAGGGCAATTTTTTTGTATAATTTTTTTCTACATTTTGCTTCCCACATTATTCTTTAATATATGCTGGCATATAGCTTTCCATGTTGAATAAGGTACAGTGTTAATTGACCCCCCAATAAAAGCTAAATAATATTTCTAACATAATATATTTAATAATTTATTTCTTTCTAAATGATTTATGATGCCTCCTTTTTCACTCATTAAGATTTTAAATATACTACAAGCTGTTACAAAGCTATCCATTTCATTATCTCTATTCATTTTTTTACTAATATTAAATTATATAAATTACTATAAATATGTTTAAATATTTGGTAGGAAAGTGCCTTTTTAATTATCTATTTTCTGTATGATATAGTTATAAGAAGAAAAGCTTGTAACCAACCAATTTTTTTTTTATTTAACTCCTTATTTATTAACAGACATTGCTCTTGACCACAATTTTGTATTCTAATTGTTCTGATAATAACTGTCTCTAAAGGAGAGATAACACAGACATTCAGTGCATTCAATATATTTATGTTTAGTGATAAGCACTGGGAATGATAGGTTTACTTACTATGTAAAGAATAAAAAACATTTTTTTTGTTTGTTTGTTTGTTTATTTGTTTTGTCCAAAGTGAGAAGTGGGGGGTGGCAGACAGACTTCTGCATGCGCTTGACCAAGATCCACCCGGCATGCCAACCAGGGGGTGATGCTCTGCTCATCTGGGGCATTGCTCCGCTGCAACTGGAGCCATTCTAGTGCCTGAGGTGGAGGCCATGGAACCATCTTTAGCACCTGGGCTGACTTTGATCCTGAGAATTAACTTAGAACTGAGAATCATGGCAGAATGTCCTGGGAGAGAAGAGGCAGAAGAAGGAAAAAATAGAGTAAAGGAAAAAAATTAGCAGAGATGTGTAGAAGCACTGGTTCAAGTGACAAAGGACAGAGATTTAAAATTCTCATTCAGGAGAATGTGAATTTGCAAAACTGCTGCACTGGATTTTGACCATCTATCCATTGTTTACCTATCCATTCTTAGTCCATTCACTGGGGAACAAAATTGTTGTTGCATCCACAGAAACACTTGTTCTTACCCAAATCGAGTGTGCTGATCTCAAACCTGACATTAGTTTTTCTCTGTAAGCTACAGTTTTTTTGCAATTCCAGATTTTAGGTTTTCATATTATTATAAAATTTTCAACACTTAGTTTAACATAATGAAGTAGAATGTCATTTTGGGTATGATCTTTGTGAAAATATAATAATTTATATAATGCAGTAAATACACTAATACACTAAAAGATATATTGCATCAGAATTTGTCTATAATTTCAAAATGGAACATATTAAAACACTTATTTTAATCATAAAATTAGCACAAAACTTAGTTAAGTTCTATTCAGGCAAAAATTTGCGTTTGTAGCTCTTGAGTTTGGGTACTTGTTGAGGACAATCTAGTTTGATACTCCAGCAGTAGTCTGATCATCACTAACAGCTCCAAAATTTTTGGGAAACTTATCAAGGTGACTGTTCAGGAAGTGAACCTTAATGCTCATGTTGTATCCAATGTCATGGAAAGCCAACAGCATCCTTTGAACCAGAAGTTCACAGTTTTCTGCTTTTTTGTTGCCAAGGAATTTCTTTGTAACTGCCACAAAAGACTGTCATTCTGCTTTCTCCTCCTTATTCATCTTCCTGGCAAATTCTTCATCACATATGAGGGTTTGAATTTGAGGTCCATTGAATACACCTGCTTTTATTTTCCCAAAAGACAAGGCAGGAAAAGCAGAAATAATATGTTGAAAGCATTCATTTTCTCTATTCAAAGCCTGAACAAATTGTTTCATTAAGCCAAGTTGATGTGAAGTGGGGAAAAATGATCCTGTCTCAATTAACTACAGCTTCATTCACAATATTTTGCATCCCTACTTCAAGAGCTTCACATTTCGGCCACCCCTTCTGTGTCCCGTGTTTCTCCCGAGCTCTGCTGTCCCACAAACACAGAAATCAAGGATACTTTGTGAAACCTCTCTGTTGTCCTAGCAGGAAATTTACCATTTTAAGATTCACAAAAATGACACAGTTATCCTCCTCATACTTCAGAAAGTCGAGGACAATTATTATGTCATTCTTACTAAGTCATTCAATTCAAGTTGGCTAAAATGTTGAGGGGTTAATGACTGCTTGGCATCAGAAGAAGACCCTTCAGATTCTACATCCAATTTCTGATGCATCTAATCAAAATACACTTGATCACCATGTTCACTTTTTTCATTTTAGAAGACAAAAATCATTATAAAACCATTGAAAACTGAAACCAGGAGTGTCTCAGAGTGTGGGATAGGTCGTATTGCTGAAGGAATATTAGGATATGCGATCTATGCCATTTTTTCTTGCCAATGCCCTTTGTATGGATCAGACAGAAATAACAGTCACTGCTGTGGTCCTTAGGTTCACGCCAAACCATGGGAATACCAAAATACATTCCTTTGCATTTTTTTTTGTCCAGTCATGAAGCATTTCCTCACAATTATGACACACAGTATGAGGAGCCCAGTTGTTGTCTTGATCGCCAAGGGGAACTTGAAAATAAGCAATATATGCATGTGTCACAAATGATGAAATATAGCGCCTTTGACGTTGAAGTGTGTAACAGCCACATATATAACAGAAGGTGTCAGGACTATTCTTATATTTACGCCTACTCGAAGAAGCCATGATTCAATCTTAAAACAAAATAAGAGAGTGTTTTTATCAGATAATAATTTTTTACATTTAAAAATAACTACAATTATGTAAAAGTGATGTTTGTAAAACATTAATGCCTTGTGGTTATGTTTAATCCAAGAGTTGTTGCCCTTAAACTCCAATTTAAAAACCAATGCATGCCATTAACTGTAACAAAAAGAAATTAAAATTGCATAAAAACTAGAGCATGCACCAAAAAAATGGATTTCAGATTTGGAATCAGCGATGCAGACATATATAGAAACAGTTCTAAAACCTCATGTAACAGAAAATGAAAAGAAAATTGTTCCCCAGTGTTATTTATTTATATATTTTTATTATGATTGCCACATAGCTGTTAATATGAAAAATGCACACTTTAGAAATAAAGGTTAAATTTTTATTTTAGAAGTTGTCAAATTTGTTCTCTGAGGCATATTTTTAATTGTGCTAAAATATACATGAAATAAAAGTTACCATTTATTAGTGTACAGTTCGATAGCATTTAGTACATTCACATTGTTGTGTAATCATCACCTTCATCTATCTCCAGAACTTTTTTCAACTTGCAGAACTGATTCTCTGTACCCATTGAACAATCACTTCTCATTCCTCTTTGCCTCCAGCCCCTGGTAACTACCATCCTTCTATCTCTATGAACTTGAGTTCTCTAGGTTCCTCATATATGAGGAAGCATACAGTATTTCTCCTTTTATGTCTGACTTATTTCAGTAATGTAATGTCTTCAAGGTTCACCTATGGTGTTTCAAATCTTCCCTCCATTTTTAAGGCTAAATAATATTCCATTGTATGTACATACAGTTGTTTATCCATTCATTTGTTGATCCTCTGCCTAGTCTTCACAGTTTAATTCATTACAAAATCTTCATGATTATCTTATACTTTAAACCAGAACTACTCAAAATATGCAGTCAGAGGAGTGTCAATCTGCATACTGTTACCAGTTAGTGACACTAGCAATTATGGAATTGGGAATATAAATTTATAAATTTTACTGCAGTTTAATTTTATATCTGATGAATTAGATAAAAAGATGGACTTATTTGTCCATTTGTTTCATTCAAATGCTCTAGTAATTCATTATATAATATATCTAATATCTATTATATATTCATTGGGTTGTATTTTACAATCTCTGTTATGGGTTGAAAATTGAAAACACATACACGTCCTTTGTTAATCAACACAGATTTGAAGCTATAATATAATTTAAAAGTTTATTTGACTTATTAAGTCAGAAAAATTCGAGAACCATATGATTTCACTCATGTGTAGACTATAAAACTTTAAGGAACAAATGAACAAACAAGACAAAATAAATAAAATTCATAGACACAGACAAGAGTATGATGTTTACTAGAGGAAAAGGGAGAGTAGGACAGGGTAGGAGGGGTTTGAACATAATGTGATGGAAGGAGATTGGACTTTGGGTGGTAAGCACACAGTGCATGTACAGATGAGGTATCATAGAATCGTATGCTTGAAACCTGTGTAAGTTTCTTAACCAATGTCACTCCAATATATTTAACTTAAAAAAAATTTATTTGGGAGTCTGAAAGGATTCGAATCCAGGAGACACAGATTCAGGTAGCAACCCACACTGTGCTCGGGAGAGAACAGAGAGGCAGAGTTTAAAAAGGTAAAACCCACAAAGGGTAATTCTTTAAATAGGGATTGGTGAGTTCTGATGTGCAAATGAGGGAGGCAAACGTATAAGGAGGATGTGAAGTTCATACTTGTGCATATAGCAGTTGTTCCAGGAGGTTTATGGCTCAGCCTGCAGCTGACTTTAGCAACAGGTTTAGCAACTTAATAGCCGCTCTGAGAACTGAGACACAAAATGTACATTGACCCTTCTTCTCTAATGGTAGCCTCCTGAATTTATTTTAAGTGACTCTCTTAGCAATGCTTATTCCATTTTATTTTTTCCATTATCAGCTGTATCACAGATAATTTAATAAACACTGCTTAGGACCATAATGATTTCTCTCTTACTCTTAGGGACCCTTATTTTACTTCTGTTTTTACTGTCCTGTTGCCTTTCCAATGTGCTTCTTTATCACCTTCTGCTTCTCCTCTCTGGGACTCATTACATCTTATTGAAATTGCCTTTGCTATGTTCCTTCCTAGAGTATCATGTCATTGTATTTGTTGAGTTGCCAAAACAAAGTATAACGAACTTTTAGTTTTAAACAACAGAAATGTATTCTCTATGGTTCTGGAAGGTAGAAGTCCAAAGTGAAGGGTTAGTTTCTACTGAAAGCTCTGAAGGAGAAATCTGTTTCATACTTTTCCCATAACCTCTGGTATTGTTTCATATGTATTACATATGTAATATATATATATATATTTCCCCCTAAGTATATAGGAAAATATAGTAATTGAATTTATATATATGACCTTGCTAAACTCATTTATTCCAATAGTCTTTCTAGATTCTTTTGGATTATCCACATAGACATTTATATCTTCTTTAAGTAGATTCACTTTTATTTTTACTCCTCCAAATGTTATGCCTCTTCTTTTTCTATGCCTTATTGCAAAGGCTAGGACATCAGTATGATGATAAATAGACTAAATAACTGATATTCTGGCATTATTCTTGATGTTAGGAGGAAAGTATTCTTTCAACATTGTTTCAGGTTAGCAATAGGTTTTTGGAGATGTATTTTACACTAAATTAAGTTTTTTTTTTCTAGTCTTAGTTTGCTGAAGTTTTGTCAGCAATAACATTAAACTTTGACAAGTGATATTTTGTGTCTATTGTGAAGGTATTTCTTATTTTGTTGATTGATAGAGAAAATTACATTGATTGACTTTCAAATGTTAAATAAGCCTTGTAGTCCTGAGACAAATTCTACTTGATCATGGTGTATTATCCTTTTTATACATTGCTTGTTGTTAATTGTTTATATTTTTTGTGGATTTTGGCCTCTATGTTCATGAAACATATTGGTCTGGTTTTCTTGTAATATCTTTCTCTATTTTTGATATTAGGATAATTCTCCCATAATAAAATGAGTTGTATAGTGTTTTCTGATGTTTGTAAAATTTCTTCACTAATAGTTTTGTAAGCTATGCCATTAAAAACATCTGGGTTCACAATTTTCCTTTTGGACATTTTTAACCATAAATTAATCTAAGAGATATGAATATTCAGATTACCTATTTATTCTTAAATATGTTTTATTAGTTTGAAGCTTTCTGTGATTTGTTCCATTTTGAGTAAGTTTCTAACTTATGACCATAGTGTTATTCATATCCTTTAATTTTTCTTCTAATGTCTATGAATTCTGTAGTCCCCTCTTTTATTATTCATATTGATAATTTATTTCTTCTTTTATTCTACATCCATGTAGATAGAGGTTTATTATTTGACTCAATCTTTCAAAGCACACATTTGTAGCTTCATTGATGTTTATTGTTTTCCTTATTTAGCTGTTTTCAGTTTCAATGATTTCAGTTTCAATGTTTATGCTATTATCTTTATTATTCTTCTCCTTTGTTAGCTTGCTTATTATTTTTACTTTGCTTTCTTTTTCTAATTGATTAAGGAATAAATTTAGATTATTGACTTGAGAAATTTTTATATTTTCTAACATTAGCATTTAATGCTGTAAATCTCCTGCTAAGCATTGTTTACCTATATCCTATAATTTTTTTTATTATACAGTTCAAAATAAGTTTTAATTTTTTTAAATCTGTGGGTTATTCTGAAGTATATTGCTTGATATCCAAATGTTTGGAAATGTTCCATATATTGTTCTGTTATTGATTTTTAATTTTTATTCCATTATGACCAGAGAAACTACTTTGTACGAGTTTTGTTCTCTGTTTAGTTCTATACCATGCAAAAGACTTTTTTAGTACTCCACCAAATTTTCTGTGACTCCAAATGGGTTTTGTGGAGGAAAATTCTGCAAGAGAATATGAACTCTTAATTTTGCTTTCCCAAGAGATTCACTATTTTTCACCAAAGTACACTCAATATCCACTAATTTGCCAACCACCTAGCTGGAACCCTTCTGACTGGTGCCTGCCTGCTTTTTTAGCCCATAGCCAGTAATCATGTCTTACCATTCCCTGCAGACTCCTGTCTCTTCTAAGCGCTCAGCACTGTGATGGAGGTCAAGAACATTTGTGAACTTGCTGTTTGTCTAGCTCTGATAGTCCCTCAGAGTTTGAAGGTTTTCTGTGACCTAATTTCACTGAAAATAGGAATTTTTCAATTCTCATATCACTTTGTATTATTTCCCAAAGAATTATGAAAAAATTATAACCATGTTGCCTCCATATTTCTATAAACATTATTTTTCAGTGAAATGAAAAATGTTTTTATTGAATAAAGCATTTTCCTATAATTTCTTACAAATTACTTTTTATCTTCAGTTATATCCACATTACATTGTCATTTCTTTATGTTTGTTTTGTTTTCCTTTATTGGCCTCACAAGAGCTTGGTCTGTTGATTGCATTTCTTAACGAACAATAACTTCAATACAGTAGACAAGTCTCTTGTTACTAAATGAATATCTATTAAAATATTTGCATTATAGGCTAACTATGACTACAACAATTTTAGATAAATATTTGGAATATAATCTAGAAAATGTATTTATAAAGTGATTTATGCCTCAATTATCAGTTGCTTTCTCCAGCAGAGCCTAGAAATATGGCTGAGAAAAACATTTAAAAAGTTATAACAACATAAAATATAAAATCTTTTTGTATATTTCTTCCTCTTACATCAAAATGTTTCCTGATGTTTAAACCATGGTAGAAGTTCTCTTATTAAGTATAATTTTACTGGCTGAAATGTTTTTCTTGCTCTATGATACTTTGAATTTTTTTTTTATTTTTGTATTTTTCTGAAGTGAGAAGTGGGGAGGCGGAGAAACAGACTCCCACATGCGCCCTACTGGGATCCACCCGGCAGACCCTCCAGGGGGAGATGCTCTGCCCATCTTGGGCCTTGCTCTGTTGCAACAAGAGCCATTCTAGTGCCTGAGGTGGAGGCGATGGAGCCATTCTCAGCACTCGGGCCAACTTTGCTTCAATGGAGCCTTGGCTGCGGGACAGGAAGAGAGAGATAGAGAAAAAGGGGAGAGAGAAGGGTGAAGAAGCAGATGGGCACTTTTCCTGTATGCACTGACCAGGATTAAAACCTGGAACTTCTGCATGCCAGGCCAAGCCAATGCTCTACCACTGAGCCAGCTGGCCGGGGCTGATACTTTGAAATTCTTAATAGGCCCTGGATGGTTGGCACAGTGGTAGAGCATCAGCCCAGCATGTGGAAGTCCCAGGTTCAATTCCCTGTCAGGGCACACAGGAGAGGCACCCATCTGCTTCTCCACTCCTTCTCCTTTCCTTCTCTCTCTCTCTCTCTCTCTCTCCCTCTCTTTTCTATCTCTATCTCTATCTATCTCTATCTCTATCTCTATCTCTATCTCTATCTCTGTCTCTTCCTCTCCCCCAGCCATGGTTCAATTGGTTCAAGAGCATTGGCCCTGAGTGCTGAGGATGGCTCTATGGCCTCTGTCTCAGGCACTAAAAATAGCTCAGTTGCCAGTGGCCCAAGATGGGCAGGACATTGGCTCTAGACCAAGGTTGCCAGGTAGATCCCGGTCAGGGTGCATGCAAAAGTCTGTCTCTCTATCACCTTTTCTTTCACTTGAAAAAGAAGAAAAAAAATTCTTAATAGAGAATGTATTCTGGAAATCATATTTTTTAAAATATTTATGAAGATGTTCCTGGGTTACTTTTTCTTTGATTCATTTTTATATTTGCTGGAAAAAAAATAAAATGTGTCACTATATTATTATCTCATTACCTTCCATTAGTACCTGACCATAAGCCAGTTAATATATTCTTAGCTGACATACTATACAAGTTAGTTTTTTAATTAAAATTTCCTTAGCTTCAGAAAAATATGCTAATGATTAAAATTGTCCCTTTTTAATCCAAAACATATTATAACTTAAGTTTTTCAGACACTTCATAGCAAACAGGTATTTGTTAATTTTTAAATTTATTTCATTTTGATATTTAACTTTAAATTTTATCTTTGATATTTAACTTCTGAATTTTTATATAATATCTTATTATTTTATAGTAATATATATATATAATTTTATAGACATGTTATTTTCATTATGCATGTATTTCAACTTTAATAATTATCCTTTAGTTCTTAGATGTTCTTTCTTTCCTCTTTAATTTTTATTTCTGGAAGTTTCTATTGGTGTTTTTTAAGCTCAGCAATTCATTCCTCAGTTTTGTTAACTCTATTGATGAGCCCATCAAATGAATTCTTTATTTCTCTTATTATGTTTTTATTTTTTTAATATATATTTTTTATTTAATTAATTGTGTTTACATAGATTCTAGGGTCACCTTGAATGCATCCCCCCTCCCCCATATTCCTCTCAACATCTATCTCCCTTACTCCCTCCCTACCATGCCCTCCCCCCTTCCCTTCAGGTTTATCCCATCCTATCATCCTCTTTCTTATTATGTTTTTAATACTTAGCATTTTCTTGTGATTCTTAGAATTTTCATCTCTTTGCTTACATTACCCATCTGTTCTTGCATGTTGTCTGCCTTTTCTTATAGAGCTAACAGTAATCATATTTATTTAAGCTCCTAGTCTGATAATTCATCAGGTTTCAGAAAGGCATAATCAGCAGGCTGGCTCAACTTCCATTGTTTCATATGTGAGTGGCCTTATTCCTCAATCATATAACTAAAAATGTCATGTCGTGATGTTGCTAAATACACCTGTGTGTCAGAGGATGACATTGAGGTTCTAGGATATTTTTATTATTATTTTTGATATAACACTAATTTGAACAGTTTACACAAAGCAGTTTACTTTTAAACCCTCTTTTTATCCTATTTCAAAATTCTTATTTTCAGATGCAGGTTTGAAATGATGTCAAATCCTAAGGATTTCATCACCCAAAAGAAAGCTACATGACTATGTAGCTGAAATGGGTATGATAACGGTAGATTCTGTTCACACTGTTACAACAATTGTAGTTAAACATGTCAACATTTCTTTTTCAACTCCCAAGCTTGAAGGATTATAATTCAGATAAGGTATTTTTTTCTTGGCTTATTTCCAAAGCACATAATTCCTTTAGGATATAACTTTTTACTATTATCATTGTGAAGAAAACTTTTATTTGAAATCAAGTGTCCTTAATCTGAATACAGAAGTCATTACTGATCACTAAGGTTTAACTTATCATTCTTTCCGTGGAAAATAAGTGATGCTTATATAATTGCTTTGAAAATCTTAACTGAATCTGAAAACAGATAAATTAATGTCAATGGGTAATTCTGAATTTTCAATAACTTTGCCTATTCTCATGTTTGTTAGACTGTACATTTTGCATACAGTTTAACTACTGCTGTATCATTGAGCATTTATTTGGAAGTGAATAGTTTTGAAAAATACAAAAAGTAAACCAAATATTATGATGTGAAGTTTGCTTTCACTACCTTTAAAAAGAAAATATATTAATTTGTATTTTATTCAAATTAAGTCTCTTACCACACCATTTTTTTCACTCTGCTTTTGTAATGAATGTTAAACTCACTACTTTTAAGAACTTTGGTTTCAATATGACTCTCTCATGAGTCAAATGTAAAAACATTCATTTTAATATCCTTGAAATTTCTCTCTTACTTAGGAATAAAAAAAAAGAATATGTACTGAGAAAGATGTAGGAGGAAGTCAATGGAGATTATTTTAAAAACAACATTTTGGAGGAGATGTGGAGATTATTTTTAAGCCCACCAATTCATAAATCTCATCTAACTAAAATAGATGACAGTTTATTCTTATTTTCACAATTCTGATTTCAAAAGTCTCTGGCCACAGAAAATATTTTGTTTGGGAGGGAGTCAAACTATTTACTATCCTTCATTTTGAAACATTGTTGGCTGTGTTTTTGTTACCTTTAGGTCCTTTAGCTTCCTTATTTCAGATTTTCTTTTTTCTTTTTCTTTTTTCTATTCAATTGAGACTCAGTATATCAGTCATAGTTTACCAGGTGAACTGCTAAACCAGTTTTAATGTGAAGTGCATTTTCATTTGCTGATATCACCCTTGTAGAAATTCTATTTGCTTTCTACGAATGGATATTCAACTAGGAAAGAATGTAACCACTATAAACTTGGTAAAATACATTAACCTCCTTTCCTGGGCTGAGGCTGCTCCTCTCTTGTTTTGAATCTAGCTCTCACCACTACTAATGAGTTGATTGTCATCCTTTGTAAATCAGAAATTTTTTTTTCAGAAATATTATGTTGATAGTAGGAACCACATTTCTTAAATTCTTATCTAAGTTTCTAACAGCTTGCTCAACATGAAGGCTCAGGTAACAAGGTCTGAAATACAGTAAACTTTAAAACTAACTTTCACTTTCTCCCCCCTCTCTGCATACTAAATCTGCTATTACATTTCATTTCAGAACCTTACCGTTCATTCCATCTCCAGGCATCCTTTTGGATTCCTTCAGATCCTTCACTATTCATGTTCAATCTCTTAAAAATCTTTAAAGCTATTTGTCTTATTCAACTTTCATGGGACTGCCTTTCTTATCATTTGTCATTTGAACCATAAATCTCCCTGCCTCATGTCTCATCTCTGCCACACTCCTTTCAATCTATTTTTCATAAATCCACGAGTGGGTTTTATTACACATCAAAATTTTATTATATTGTTTCACTGCTTAAAATTCTTTAGCATCCCCCATGTGCACTTTCCAAAACATATCTTTCAGCATACCAAATCTAGAATTGTAGTACAAATAGTTTATTTTCTTATAACATTGTGCATGCTCTTCCCACTAATAGAAATTCTTTTCCTTTTTGTCCCACTGGTAGTGATCGCCACTTTAAGACTCAGCTAAAGTTTCCGCCCAGGTTGTTAACTTCCCCTTCCTCTGTATTCTAGGATTGTACATAAAAAAAAAATAGACCTCAATAAGAAATCTCACAAAGAGAAAAGATAATACCCCTAGTAATCTTTTTTTGGCTCCAATCATTACTTTTGGCTTTGTGCTAACATGGAAATACTACTAAAATTAGAGTGATTAACATAACATGATTATACACAGCCTGGTAGACAATAAATGAATATATATGTAGTAGAAGCCACACATTTATAAATAAACTGAGACTGGGTAGCTATAGTGAGTCTTTACAAATTTACTCATTTTTTGTTTGTTTTTTCCTGAAATACTGGCATTGATTCCTTTATTGTTAGGAGATTGTATTCAGCGATGGGATTCAGTCAGTTTGCACCAGTTCAGCAGAACAGATACCAATGTTTTTGTTGAGTTCAGTGAACCAGTTGTTAAATGGCACTTGTAATCAGGGTTCTCTCTAAGGTGGGCGCCTGGGAAGACACCCAACGTGGAAATCACAAATTTATATTCCTTACTCTTTTTTAACATTCATCTGCACAATAGTGTATTCTAAACATACATAATAATGTTCATTCTGTCCATAGGTGAAAAAAATTGCAAGTGAGGATGCCAGTCAAGAAGCAATATGGACATATCTTAAATAACAGTTTTATTGTTTTTCTCAGATATTATTTAACATTTTTTCATTAATATTTTAAAACTCTTTCTTATAACATAATATAGTTTTACAGTGGTACCTTGAGATACAAATTTTTTAAGATACGAGCTGCAACTTGGTCCGTATTTTTGTTCGAGATCCGAGTGAAATTCCAAGATACGAGTCATGATTTAGGAAGCTGTCGCTAGTTGGTGCGTTGGTGTATGGGTCCATTAACGGCAGTTTGATATATGAATTGACTGATTTATGAGCTCAGTTACAGAACAAACTAAATTTGTATCTCAAGATACCACTGTATATACCTCTTTTATTGTTCTTATTTAAGTATTAAATGCATAAAATAATAAATTACCTTTAGTTATATCATTTTTTTATACTTAAAATGATTATTATGGCTGTTGGGCAAATGAGTTTGTAAAATCTGTATTTTCTGGTCTTACTCACTTTTATTGTTAAAAATGGCCACTGCTCATGTGATGGTGCTGCCACATGATAGTGCTGATTACCTTTCTGCCTAGGAAAAGGCTTGGTTATACTAATGTGTGCTGGAGCAGGGATTGTCATGCTGAAAAGTTTTAAAAGGAAGAGTTAGGAAGCCATTTTGGGAAAGGAGACCATGTTGTTGTAGGGGAGAGAGGCCACGTGGTTGCAGTGGAGGCAGGCAGCCAAGATGGAGGTGTGAAGAGGGGACTGAGTGAGGCTAGTAGGGCCTTTGATTCTAGGAAAACTTGGATGAGTCAGTGGCTTTGGGAGCCCTGAATGGAAAGGGAAGTGTTTTCTTGCTGTGTGTTTTTACTCACTTGCCGAGTGCAAGGTTAGAAATAAAATGGTCTACCATTTCTTGGCTCTGTTGTTTCATTACCATCTGCCTGAATTCAATGAGAAACTGCATGTGAATGGCCATGATGATGGCCGTGGCCCCTGGCCTTACATTTGGCATAGTTGTCAGGATTCAGATCAGATCAGTATGGAGCTGCCACCACCCTTGAGTGGTGGGGTAGAGGACTAGCTATTGTTATGGTTCTCTATGGCTGTCCTTTTGGGGACTGTGAGCTGGTTGATGTTCACAGCCTTGCAAGAGGAAACCGAGAGCTCTGTGGAAGAGGCTGCCCGAGGCCTGCAAACAGAGCAGCAGAAGGAGTTAGAATGGCCACAGAAGAAAGAGATGCAGGTCCTGGAACTGGAGGAAGTGCTGGAGAAGGAGCCCAAACAGGTTTGTGAGTTGCAGTTTACCCTGGAAGTTGTAGAGAGCCAGTGGTGACAGGAGGCTGGGGCTGGGCCCAGGGCTGCAAGGCCATTGGGGCAGCAGGCAACAGTGGCCCAGGGCTTGAGCTCAGAGGCAAGAGCTGGCATTTCCAGCTCCCATTCTGAGGATGAGAAGGCTGAAGATGCCATCCGCAGAGAGAAGGTGAGACCCAGCAGCAAGGAGTTTATTCTAAACCCCTAGTAGATTTAATGTGATTTTGGGACATAGGGGTGGGTGCCACCTTGCACTCTGAAACGGAGAAATTAGCCACCATTGCCACGTGCTCCCCCTTGGGTCAGAGTTGTAAGACCTGCCAGGATGGCAAGGATGGGTGGAGGCTGAGGCCACATGTGCATGAACTGATTCCTAGACAACGAGCAGAACAGGCACTGGCTCCCTTGTTGGATGGACTTACAGATTTTGGACAATGTGAAAAACCCTGATGGGGGCGGTGGAAAGCTCTGTTTTAGGCCCTCCTGCACTGGGAAGCTTTTCATCTTGTTGGAGAGAAGTTCCAAGGACATTTTGCACTTTGGGCAAAGTGATCAGAGAAACCCTGATGGGTGGGGGGCAGCCCCACTGAAGGGCATCTTTATAATTGTTAAAATTATATGACTTGTGCTGTTACTGTGATTTGTTTGTGATATGCCTAATTCCTTGTGCAGGAATGCCTGTAGTGTGGATTGTGGATTGCAAAGTGAGCAAAAGTGGTGGAAAGTTGGGCAAATGAGTTTGTAAAATCTGTATTTTCTGGTTTTGCTCACTTTTATTCTTAAAAATGGCGACTGCTCATGTGATGATGCTGCCACGTAATAGTGCTGATTGCCTTTTTGCTTGGGAAGGGGTTGGTTATGCTAATGTGTGCTGGAGGAGGGGTTGTCATGCCAAAAAGCTTTAAAAGGAGAAGATAAGAGGCTAATTTGGGAGAAGAGACCACATTGTTGCAGGGGAGAGAGGCCATGTGGTTGCAGAGGAGGCAGGCAACCAAGATGGAGGTGTAAAAAGGGTACTGAGTGAGGCTAGTGGGGACTGTGATTCTAGAAAAACTCAATGAGTCGGTGGCTTTGGGAGCCCTAAATGGAAAGGGAAGTGTTTTCCTGCTGTGTGTTTTTATACGCTTGCTGAGTGCGAGGCTAGAAATAAAGAAAATGGCCCATCATTTCTTGGCTCCATTGTTTCATTACTGTCTACCCAAATTCAATGAGAACCTGCATGAAAATGTTCACAAGGGTGGTGGCAGCCCCTGGACTTACAAGGGCAAAAACCTGTTTGTTAAATTATTTGAATCCCATCATTGAGTATATTATTTTGTCAAATGTCAAATAGGTACAAGAAACAAAAGAAAATGTTTAAATTGCCTTGATTGAAAATAATGAATAAAATATACTTATTTAACATATTTTTATAATATACTGAAATGTGTCCTATTATAGAGTACATCAATCAATATTTCTAGCATGATTTCCCTCTGAAATTTAGAAGTATTGAAAATTGTGAATGGAAGTTATTTTCAACTATCCCTTTAGTGTGTCTCAAATTGGGCTCAGTGATATATCTATCTCTTCAGAATTTCCTGAGATAGTTGCCAGTTAAAAATGAAGTTACCTGAATCCTATTCTATTCCTGTTAAATGGGTCTCTGAGGAATGGAGCACTTTGACTCTATATTCAACAATCTCTCTAAGTGATTCTAAAAACTCATATCAAGTTTGGGTGTTTATATATCTGTCTCTTGGCCTTTTCTTGAAGACTTCCAGTGATGTAAAACTCTTAATTTCTGAAGGTATTTAACCATGTATAAGATGCTCCCATGTTTAAGCCACACCTTAATTTTTGGGCCCGAACTTTGAAAAAAAAATGTGTTACATAAAGTTATTGAACTCAAGTTTTATTCATCATAAAATCCATACAACTCCTCCTCACTGTCAAAACTCCCATCCATTAGCTTGTCCTCATCTGTGTCTGATGACAAATCACTGTCTTCATATATTGCCTTGTCCTCAGTTCCATCTATGGCGCATGAAACGCCACACTTCTTAAAGGATTTAACAACAATCTCAATCTTGATATTATCCCAGGATCTTTTCACCCAGGTACAAACTTCTCCTATAGTTTATTTCTTCACTCTTTCTCCTGGTGTCAAATTGTCCTCAGAAGACTTCATCCATTGGTCCCATTTGTCTCTTATGGCAGCTTTGAAGGGTTTGTTAATGTTGACATCAAGTGGTTGGAGCTGGGATGTCAAGGCTCCAGGTATGATGGCAAGTTTTGTTTTTTCCTCTGCAGCAATCTTCTTTGTGTTTTTTGTTATGTGTGCCCTGAACTGATCAAGCACCAATAGGGAAGATTTGGTAAGAGCCTACCTGGTCTCCTTCTTCACACTTTCTCAATCAGATCTTCATCTCATCCTGACCCATCCAACCCTTGTCATGAACATGGACAATCACTCCTTGAGGAATGTCTTCTTTTGGTATTGTTTTGGGTTTGAAAATCAGCATAGGAGGCAGCATGGTTCTGTTGGCACAACAAGCTAGAACAACTGTATAATGGCTCTTTTCATGTCCACTTGTCTTTACAGTTACAGTTTTCACCCCCTTCTTATCAACAGTTCTGTTACTTAGGACATCAGATTGAAGGGGGACTTTGTCCATATTTGCAATCTGTGCCTACTCAAACTGATGTGTCTTCCAACATTGAATGACAAAATGATGAAATTCAAGGACCTTCTGCTCATAGCTTTCAGGCATCTTTTGGGCAAGTCTGATGCATGTGTGCATGCTTAGGTCATTCAGGTTCATGAACTTGAAGACCCATTGTGTCCTCCTTTAAAATCAGTAACTTCTTTTACATCAGCAATTCTTCTTGCCTCATGCTGAATCATCTTTGTGGACACAGGAATTCCAATTGCCCTTTGCTTTTCAATCCATATCTTCAATTCCCTCTCTAAATCAGGCCATTTTGCTGACTTGCCTCTCATGGCCTTCTTCTGCCATGATGTTTTCAGTAGGGTTTCTTCTTCCTGTAGCCAGTCTCAGATTGATTCTCAATTGGACGAGGACCAAATTTACATTCAGCAGCACAATTTCTATTCACTTTTGCAAACTGGATCACATTTTACTTGAATTTAACACTGTTCAAAATTTTTTTCTGAGCCATTTCTGGGCAGAATGTGGCAAAACATAACCTACCATAATATACCAGTAACAAGTGCAAAACACTGAGTGCAAAGACAAGTGCAAAAAAGTGAGAAATGAAAGTAAAAACTACAACCACTGTATAAGATGTACCCAATTTTTAGACCCCAAATTTTTTGAAAAAGATTGTGTCTTATACATGGGGAAATACAGTAATTTATATTTTTAAAAATGATAGTGCACTTTATATACAATAAAATGCACATTTCTTTAGTATCCAGTTTGTTTAGTTTTGACAGCCATATTTACTCTGGTAATCATCACCCAAAGAAGATGCAGAACAATCCCATAACCCAGAAAGGTTACTCAGACCAATTTTTATGCAACCATCTTCCCTCAGAAGCCACCTCTTTATGTCTTCTATCACCTCAGATCACTTTTACCTGCTCTAGAATTTTATATAAATGAAATTTAAAAGAAAGTGTTCTTTTATGTCCATCTTTTGTTGCTCAGTTTAACTTTTATAAGTTTTAGATGTGTTATTTAATGTACCCATTTTTATTCGCTTTTGTTTCTGGGTAATTTTGCACTTTATGAATATACCAAAATTTCTTTATCTGTCCTCTTGTTGATGGACATTGGAAATCTTCCCATTTTTTAATTAATATAAATTAACTGACAGAACATTTTTATAGGAGTCTTTTTATAGATACTTATTTTCATTTATTTTTAGTAATTACTTAAGGGTGAAATTTTTAGGTCATATATGGTTATCTTTTAAGAACCTGAACCATTTCTTCAAAGTGATTTCATCACTTTACATTTTCACCAAGTGATTTCATCACTTTATATTTCATGATGGTTCCAGCTACTATTCTCTAACACAGGTGTTATCAACCTGTTTTATTTTCATCATTATAGTGGGTAAAAATGGTATCTTGTTTAGCTTTAAATTTGAATTTCCTTCATTCTAAAAATGTTTTGTGCCTTCTCCTATGCTTATTGATTTCTCTTGTGTGTGTGTGTATGTGTGTATGTGCATGTGTGTATTTTGGAAATGTTTATGTCTTTTACCCACTTTAAGTGGCTCTTGGTCTTTTCATTTTCTGATTTGTAAGTCTATTTACATTTTTATAGAAAAATTTTAATACTCAGTTTTCAAAGGCCTGGATTTAGAACATCAATAATATATGGCACTTTTGAATATCAAGGAAGCAAGAAGTGAAGAGCAGGAGGGACCTGATGATGGCAGTGGAGAAGGCAGATTCACAGACTCACAGCTCACACCACCAAACTGGATTACAAATTAATTTAGAAACAATCAGCATTAAAAACCAACTTGGACTACAAGAACAGATTTCAAAAACCAAGGAGCAAAGAGGAAGTCACACCAAGCCTGGTAGGGAGCACTGAGGAGTGGTGGGTCTTTCCTGCTTATAGGACCAAAGAGGTGGGTGAGGCTGAAAACCAAGAGGGCTCTCACTCCAACGAGAAGAGAAGAAAATATCACTCATAGCCACTTGCCTGGGGACCTAGAAACCAGATGTGTTGAAAGGACTGTTTTGTCTTCCAAAAGGAAAGGGGAAAGAGAGAGACAGATGGTGAGGGGAAGAGGAATGCATGGGAAGACCTGAGAAGCTGACTCATCCAGTGCTGGAGGCAGCCATAGCTGGGGGAGGGGTTGATCCTTCCACACAAAACTAGACTAAAGTGGTTCTGGGTGACCCATCTCCAGACATCTCTTCAGCTCCAAACAGCTAAACAAGACACAGCTGAAAACAAGAAGTGGGGAGGAGGGACAGTAACTGAGGTCTCCATGGAAATCTGAGATACACCTCCCCCTACTAAAGCTGAGCAATTACCTGCCCCCCCCTGGAGAGAGTAACTGGCAGATCAGGTCTTCAGAGTCTCAGGTTACATACACCGGATTCCTGGATACAGTTTTAAATAAGCCCCCTGCTGAGATCAGTAAACAAAACTACCACTATTTTAAGAAAACAGAAGAAAACAAACAAATCAAGACTTAAAAGAGGCTCTACTAGAAAAGCCAAATCCAACAGTGGATTACAAATAACAGCTGATGCCAACCCAAGAAGACCTAGAAATAACACAACTGAAACTTGGAGGCAGACAACACCAAGCCTAGACTCAATCAGTTCTACAAACAACACACCCAAACACACACACATAATGAGAAGACAGAGAAGTGCAATCCAAATGAAACTACAAGAGAAACATACAGGAAATGAACTGAGTGATATGGAAATAACCAAACTTCCGAATGCAGAGTTTAAAATAATGATTGTTAGGATGCTTAGGGATCTTAGAACAACAATGGATGGTCATTACGAACACCTACATAAAGAAATAGCAAGTATAAAAAAGGACATTGAAATATTAAAAAACAAATCAGTGGGAGATGACAAATACAATATAAGAAATGAAGACCACAATGGAAGGAATTAAAAACAGGATGGATGAAGCTGAAGATCGAATCAGCGAGTTGGAGGACAAGTTGAATAAAGGAATGGAAGCAGAGCTGAAAAAAGAAAAGAGACTCAAAAAGTCTGAGGAAACTCTAAGAGAGCTCTGTGACAACATGAAGAGAAATAACATGCACATCATAGGGGTTCCTGAAGAAGAAGATAAAAAAACAAGGGATAGAGACTTTGTTCAATCATATCATAGCTGAAAACTTCCCTAAATTAATGCAGGAAAATCTCTCACAAGTTCAAGAAACACAGAGAACTCCATTAAAAAGAAACCCAAAGAAATCTACACCAAGACACATCATAATTAAAATACCAAAGCTAAGAGATAAAGAGAAAATATTAAAAGCTATCAATTAGAGAAAAAAAGGCTATCAACTACAAAGAAGCCCCCATAAGGATGACATCTGACTTCTCAAGTGAAACAGTTGTGGCAAGAAGGGAATGCCAAAAAATATTCAAAGTAATGCAGAACAAGAACCTACAACCAAGACTACTTTATCCAGCAAGGCTATCATTTAAAATTGAGGGAGAAATAAAAAGCTTCCTAGACAAAAAAGAAACTCAAGGAATTCATTACAACCAAACCAATGCTGCAGGAAATGTTAAGGGGTCTATTGTAAACAGATCAAAATGGGAAAACAATACAGCAAAAGAAGAATACAACCTTAAAGAATAAAATGGCACCTGGCCTGTGGTGGCGCAGTGGGATAAAGCGTCGACCTGGAAATGCTGAGGTCGCTGGTTCGAAACCCTGGGCTTGCCTGGTCAAGGCACATATGGGCATTGATGCTTCAAGCTCCTCCCCCTTCTCTCTCTCTGTCTCTCCTCTCTCTCTCTCTGTCCTTCTCCTCTCTATAAATAAATAAATAAATAAAATTTAAAAAAATTGAAAAAAGAAAAAGAATAAAATGGCAATAAACAACTACATATCCATAATAACCTTAAGCTTAAATGGATTAAACTGATCCAATCAAAAGACATAGGGTGCTGCAAGGATAAGAAAACAGGACAGGTAAATATGCTGTCTACAAGACACACCTTAAAACAAAAGATGCACATAGACTGAAGGTAAAAGGATGGAAAAAAATATTTCATGCAAATGGAAATGACAAAATAGCTGGGGTAGCAATACTTATATCAGACAAAATGTACTTTAAAACAAAGGCTATAGTAAGAGATAAAGAAGGCCACTACATACTTATAAAGGGAGCAACCCTAAAGAAAGCTATAACCATTTATAAACATCTATGCACCTAATATAGAAGCACCTAAATATATAAAGCAGACTTTGATGGATATAAAAGGCAATATCAACAGCAATACTCTAATAGTAGGGGATTTCAATACCCTAATAACATCACTAGACAGATCCTCAAGAAAGAAAATTAACAAAGAAACAGCAGACTTAAAAGACACACTAGATCAACTGGATGTAATAGATATCTTCAGAACCTTTCACCCTAAAGCAGCAGAATATACATTGTTTTCAAGTTCTTATAGTACATTCTCTAGGATAGACCACATATTAGGGCACAAAAGTGGTCTCAACAAATATAAGAAAATTGAAATCATATCAAGCATTTTCTCTGATCACAATGGCATGAAACTGGAAATCAACCACAGCATAAAAATTCAAAAATTCTCAAACACATGGAAACTCAATAGCAGGTTGTTAAATAATGAATGGATTAACAAAGAGATCAAAAAAGAAATAAATAATTCCTAGAAACAAATGATAATGAGCATACAACAACTCAACACAGCAAAAGCAGTACTGAGAGGGAAGTTCATAGCACTACAGGCATACTTTAAGAAGCTGAAAAAAGCTCAAATAAACAACTTAACCCTGCATCTAAAAGAACTAGAGAAAGAACAGCAAGTAAAGCCCAGAGGTAGTAGAAGGAAGAAAATAATAAAGATCAGAGAAGAAATAAATGACATAGAGGTTAAAGAAACAATAGAGAGGATCAATGAAACCAGGAGCTGGTTCTATGAAAAGGTAAACAAGATTGATGAACCTTTAACCAGACTCACCAAGAAGAAAAGAGAGAGGACTCAAATAAATAAAATTTGAAATGAGAGTGGGGAAATAACAACTGGCACAACAAAAATACAAAATACTGTAAGAAAATACTATGAAGAACTATATGCCAGATAACTAGACAACCTAGATGAAATGGACAAATTCCTTGAAAAATACAATCTTCCAAAAATCAATCTGGAAGAATCAGAAAACCTAAACCGATTGATTACAACAAATGAGATAGAAATAGTTATCAAAAAACTTCCAACAATGAAAAGTCCTGGGCCTGATGGCTTCACAAGTGAATTCTACCAAATATTCAAAGAAGAACTAACTCTTATCCTTGTCAAGCTATTTCAAAAAATTCAAGAGGAAAGAAGACTTCCAAGCTCCTTTTATGAGGCGAGCATAATTCTGATTCAAAAACCAAGCAAAGACAACACAGAGAAAGAAAATTATAGGCCAATATCCCTGATAAATATAGATGCTAAAATCCTTAACAAAATATTAGCAAACTGGATTCAGCAATATATGAAAAAAAATCATACACCAGGATCAAGTAGGATTTATTCTTGGGAGGCAAGGCTGGTACAATATTTTCAAATCAATCAATGTGATTCATCACATAAACAAAAGGAAGGAGAAAAATCACATAATAATTTCAATTGATGCAGAAAAAGCATTTGATAAAATCCAGCACCCATTCATGATCAAAACTCTCAGCAATGTGGGAATATAGGGAACATACCTCAACATGACAAAGGCCATCTATGACAAACCCACAGTCAACATCATACTCAATGGGCAAAATTTAAAAGCAATCCCCTTCAGATCAGGAACAAGTCAGGGGTGCCCCCTTTCACCACTCTTATTCAACATAGTTCTGGAAGTCCTAGCCATGGCAATCAGACAAGAAGAAGAAATAAAAGGCATTCAAGTTGGAAAAGAAGTAAAATTATCATTATTTGCAGATGATATGATATTGTATATAGAAAACCCTAAAGTCTCAGTCAAAAAACTACTAGACCTGATAAATGAATTCAGCAAGGTGGCAGGATATAAAATTAATACTCAGAAATTAGAGGCATTTTTCTACATTAACAATGAACTGTCAGAAAGAGAAATTAAGGAAACAATCTCCTTCACTATTACAACCAAAAATATAAAGTACCTAGGAATAAATTTAACCAAAGAGATTAAAGACTTGTACTCAGAAAATTATAAAACATTGATAAAAGAAATCAAGAAAGATATAAACAAGTGGAAGCATATACTGTGCTCATGGTTAGGATGAATAAACATCATTAAAACGTCTATATTATACAAACAATTTATAAATTCAATGCAATACCAATCAAAATACCAATGACATACTTCAGAGATATATAACACATATTCCAAAAATTTATATGTAATCAAAAAAGAACACAAATAGGCTCAGCAATCTTGAAAAGGAAGAATAAAGTGGGAGGTATCACACATCCCAATATCAAGTTATATTACAAGACCATTGTACTTAAAACAGCCTGGTACTGGCATAAGAACAGATATATAGATCAATGGAACAGAACAGAGAACCCAGAAATAAACCCACAGCTTTATGGACAACTGATATTTGACAAAGCAGATAAGAGCATACAATGGAGTAAAGACAGCCTCTTTAATAAATGGTGTTGGGAAAATTGGACATCTACCTACAAAAAAAGAAACTAGACCACCAACTTACACCATTCCCAAAAATAAACTCAAAATGGATAAAAGACTTAAATGTAAGCCATGAAACCATAAGCATCTTAGAAGAAAACATAGGCAGTAAGCTCTTTGACATTTCTCGTAGCAATATATTTGCCGATTTATCTCCTCGGGCAAGTGAAATTAAAAGACAGGATAAACAAATGAGACTATATCAAACTAAAAAGCTTTTGCACAGCTAAAGGCAATAAGAACAGAATAAAAAGACAAACTACACAGTGGAAGAACTTATTTGACAATATGTCTGAAAAGGGGTTAATAACCAAAATTTATAAAGAACTTGTAAAACTCAACACCAGGAAGGCAAACAATCCAATCAAAAAATGGGCAAAAGAAATGAATAGACACTTCTCCAAAGAGGACATACAGATAGCCAATAGGCATATGAAAGAACTAGAAAGCCCGGCGGTCATACGAAATGACCGCTGTTCTAGATATTATAAATTGTAATTAAAAGGATTTGTGCAAAGGTGTCTGCTAATTCAAACCGAATTACCCAGGGCAGGCAGCGAGGATGCCCCTTTGCTTACTGCCCCACTGGGTTTCCCCCTTCTACTTGCTTAATTGCTTAAAGTAGAGTGCAATGAAGAAAACCACTGGTGGTACATTTCTTAAGAGCCACCACTAGCTCAATAAATAAAGGTGATTTAAATAATAAAATGTTAATTCACATGTCAAAGATCTCTTTGTACACAACATTTCTTGTGTAGATCTTTCCATCATTTTTATACTCGCCTTGCAGAGGACCATCAATTATTTTTAATTTTACGTCTGTTCTTTCATGAACTCTTGAACAGGCAACATAAAGTTGACCGTGTCCAAATGCAGGCTCAGGTAAAAAAATGCCAACATGCTTAAGCGTTTGGCCCTGAGACTTATTGATGGTCATAGCAAAGGCAAGTTTTATAGGAAATTGTCTATGTCTCAATTGAAATGGCAACCCTGTTTGAGATGGAGCCAAATCAATTCTTGGAATGACATGTATTTCACCTTTAGAGGAGCCAGTCAAAGACTTAGCTATTATGACGTTATTTTTCAATTGGAGAACCTCTAGTCTTGTACCATTGCAAAGACCCCTTCTGGTGTTAAGATTTCTTAACAGCAAATAATTGCTCCAATCTTTAACCTCAATTTGTGAGATGGCATACCAGAAGGCGGGACTATTTGAATGCCGTGCAACTTCACCCCATTGGCTAGTACAGTTACGCAAGCAACCAATAAGCTATCAGCGACAGACACTTAAGCTGCATATAATAAAGATGCTCAACATCACTAATCATTAGAGAAATGCAAATTAAAACCACAATGAAATACCACCTCACACCAATCAGAATGGCCCTCATCAACAAAACAACACAGAATAAGTGCTGGCGAGGATGTGGAGAAAAGGGAACCCTCCTGCACTGCTAGTGGAAATGCAGACTGGTGCAGCCACTGTGGAAAAAAGTATGATAAAAATCGAACTGCCTTTTGATACAACTATCCCACTTTTAGGAATAGACCCCAAGAACACCATAGCACTATTACAAAAGAAGAAATTCACCCCCATGTTTATGGCAGCATTGTTCACAATAGCAAAGATCTGGAAACAGCCCAAGTGTCCATCAGTGAACGAGTGGATTAAAAAGCCTTGGTACATATATACTATGGAATACTACTCAGCCATAAGAAATGTTGACATCAGATCATTTACAACAACATGGATGGACCTTGATAACATTATACTGAGTGAAATAAGTAAATCAGAAAATACTAAGAACTATGATTTCATACATAGATGGGACATAAAAATGAGACTCAGAGACATGTGATGGTTACGAGGGGGGAGTA
This sequence comes from Saccopteryx leptura, assembly GCF_036850995.1. Classification (NCBI taxonomy): domain Eukaryota; kingdom Metazoa; phylum Chordata; class Mammalia; order Chiroptera; family Emballonuridae; genus Saccopteryx; species Saccopteryx leptura. The sequence goes on from NC_089503.1 coordinate 138,463,747, forward strand.
GGGGAGGAAGTAGAAGGAGGGGGTGGGGGAACGGAAGGAGCACAAAGTAAACCAGATAGAAGGTGACAGAAGACGATTTGACTTTGGGTGAGGGGTATGCAACATAATCAAATGTCAAAATAACCTAGAGATGTTTTCTCTGAACATATGTACCCTTATTTATCAATGTTACCCCATTAAAAGTAATAAAAATAATAATATATGGCACTTTTATATGTTATAAAAATTGATGATTATGTTGTATGTATTCTTTATCTCATTTGATGAAAATATATACTTTGTATTTAATTTATGTATAAAGAAATTAAAGCAAAACATTCTCTAAATATTTTTCAAGGCAGAAGGGGAGAAAGAATGTGATTAACCCAAAAATGTATGCATAAAATCTGTTAGATTTACTAGCTCAGAAGAAGGTGTATGTTCTCATCCCTACCCAGCTAAGAACAATTTAAAAATCTTAAGCAGCAAGCATTTGTACTGTACTGGCTGAATTTGATCAGTTTGGTTTGTCTATTTACAAAATAGCCTTGAGGTATTAAGACCAAGTAATCTTTGTTATTTTGTAAAGAGAGGAGGACTTTGGAGAGGCTTGGTTCTTAGTCACAGTAACATTCCGAGTGGCAGTTTTCATGCAGCTGATCTTTTCTGTACTGATCTCCTATCCTGAATCCCTTTTTTCAGCTTCTCTAGCACATGGGGTAGGTGAGTCACTGCTCCTGTTGGACATGAAACTTGGCAGTGGTTCTCTGCCAGCTAAAAGAAATGATTTGTCACATGAAGATTCAGATTATCATTCTCTTCTCCTTCTGTATGTGGAGTTCCCAGAGCAAATCTCCCCAGGATATATTCAGTAACTTCAGTTTGCCTAAATGCACCAAAATGTAATTAACCCTGGCCTCTAGCATTTAATATACTACTCTTATTGACCTTTAACAGTTTTCAGTATGCATTTATTGAATATCTATTTTGTACACAATACTCTAGAAAGCATGAATTTTCCAGAGGTCAACCTGGTGCAACATATAACACACTACTGTGTGTATTAAGTCAATTAATAAACATGTGGACATGTTTAAACTAGAACTTATCGGGTCTGAGTTCTGAGAATATTTCAGCTTGAGTGCACTAAAATTCTTCAATAAAACTTCATAAAAATGTTAGCTAAAAAAAATAACTCTTGAAGTTCTTTTCAATACACTGGTGGACTCACTAGAAAGAATGAAAAATGATCAGATGTCAAAGACTAGAAGGAACTAATAATCATATCAGCCAATGAAAAGAGAATGACACTGAGTCTGCTGCCACAAAAGTGGTAATAGCTGTCATAGTAGGATTGCTTACCCAGAGATGGGGTAGGGGTCAGGCATCCATTGAATGTGAGGACCAAGAATAGACACTCCACATGAAGTCTAGATTCTTAAAGGATGGCACACTTGGTAAAGAGTGAACTAGGAAAATTTTATTCCATTTTTTATAGGAATAATTAAGACACTTATAGAATTTAAGTAACAAAACAGGAAAAAAAACCCTCATGCTACAGAGAAGAAATTGATCGTCTCTAGATGGGAGGGAGCTTTGGGGGGATGGGTGAAAAAGGTGAAGGGATGAAGAAATACAAATGGGAATTTATAAAAATCATCATGGGCATGTAGAATTCAGCATGGGAAATATAGTGAGTAATACTCTAATAACTATGTATGGTATCAAATGGGTACTAAACTTTTTGGGGTGATCACTTCATAAGGGATATAATTGTCTAATCATTGTGTTGTACACCTAAAAGTATATGTCAACTATAGTTTTAAAATAAATTAATTTAAAACATAATTTAATTTCTCAAAATAAACATAGGAGTCCTAAAACAAAACAAAATAAAACAAACACTCTAAGGAGCAAAAGCCTCACTAAAATGCAATGAAGTACAGGAAATTAAACACATGAAATCATAATTCATCTAGAAACAGTAAAAAATACTGCAGGTATATATAAATAATAGTATTTAAGAGCAATAAGTAAGCATAAAGAGTTTTGTAGCCAATTGTTGAGTTGGGAATACTTTTCATTTGGCATTATGGCGTATATTTAAGGGTAGTTCATGGTTATTTCCATTACTAGTTAAGCACTCACCTGTTTTGCTAGTGTTGGAATAGCTTCCAGGAATAATCCTAATGCCAGGTATGCTGACTCCTGTAGCTTCAGGGCAAAAAGATGAAGGGCTAGAGCTAACAAAAGATACAAAGGCATTCTATGGCACATGTCCTGGAAATACATAGACAGAGAAAGAAAAAGGGTGTTTGAAGTAATATATAAAGCCAGAAATGAGAATGTGTCAAATTCTCCCAATGATCACCTGTGTTGAATAGGAAATAGGAGATTCAGAACCCTTTGAAGTAGTCAATATAGACACACATACTTTCAACAGAAATGCACTCAATTGCATTTTTGTATTTACACCAGACTCTTCCCCCCTTTTCTGTTGAGAATATGTGAAATGGAATTTATTAGAATTTGGCTGTTTACAGAGCACAAGCCAGTAACAGCATCACAAAGGTGATTGTAGCTGTTGAAACCTTCATTTTTCTCAAATACTTCCTTAACAAATATTGTTCCTCTAATAACTATGACATTGCGCCCCATGAGATGTCATTATTACTTAATTTCCCTGTGCAGAGATACATAGAGAATGCCACTGGTTGACCAGAGGAAGAATTGCATGATGGAAGAACTCCAATTGTCAAGCTTAGCGACAAGGCATAGAACACTAAGAGATAATTAATGATAGTTTTTCACCTGCATCAGGTATATAAATTGAAATGCAACTGTTATTAAAATGGAAGTATCTACATTACTATTTGTGTGACAAGCACAAATAGTAAAATAGACAAGCAGAATATTGATGGATTTACTGGTACTAAAAGAAGTAATTCTGAGAGTCCTGAACCCCTGGGGCTTACATGATGAACTCAAGTGACATTTGACAGACCCTGAAGTTCAGTATTTCTTCTTAAGTGTGTCAATCACTGAAGATTTGCTGCCCACTTATGTTTTTATATTTATGTCAGAGAGATGACCTGCCATTATAGTAGTGGCTTCTGACATGGGGGTATACTAAGAAAGTCAAAAGCAGAGTAGAACACAGATGGAATAGCAGTTGGAGATGGTTTCTATTTGCAGTGAACTCAGAAAAGAAGCAGAAAGGGTTTAACTTCATGTTTGTTTGTTTGCTTTCCATTGCTTACTTTTCTGCTCATCAAACCTCCTTTATTTATATTTCATTTCTCTCTGGCACCAGGCATGTCCTTTAGCACCCATGTAGACATTCTGTGTGCGCACATATTGTAGGTTCCAGCTGGAGCAATCCAGATGTTCTGTGTGTGTGTGTATGTGTGTGTGTGTGTGTGTGTGTGTGTGTGTGTGTGTGTGTGTGTGTGTGTGATGGGAAGGCAAGGAAGGAAGAGAATGCCAATATTCCTCAGTATACTTCTTGTCTTCCTACCTCAAGGAAATCATAGCAGAGGTAGAGACAATCTAGAAAAGAATAACAAGGGGTAAAGAGATTAAATGAATCCAATTAAGGAGAGAACAGTAGGGTTAGGAGCCATTATTAAAAATAATAAAACATGAAAGGGATATGATAAAAATCTGTAAATTAAGATAATACAGTGAACATCAGCTCATTTCACAGTAGTAGAACATGAAAAGGGGAGAATGATGACCTGGTTATGAGATGTCATGCCAGACTTCATGCTCCCTAAACGTCTTTTTGAACCCCTCTCTAATCAGTTTAGGGTGAGAAAGAATCATACCTCTGTTCCTTCTTTTCAGTGGGAGGGTAAGAATGCACAGAATACTAACATTTCTCTTCAAAGAAGTCTTCCCTTCTCCTATTAGTCATTTATTGATTTCTTGAGGTTAATGAAGAGTTGAAGGTCACAAAACCAGTTGTCACCTGTCTCTTGTGAATTCTAATCAGGTGGTCACACATCTTGCCTTAGAATGTGGGAATAGCTGGCATTTATTGTTTTGTTTATAGCTTTTGGTTCTTTAACTGGAACACAGAGAGAAGAGTCCAATTTACCATCCACTTAAATAAATATTGCTCTCTATATTTTAATGTTAATTAAGCTAAGGCTTAGTTAGCAGCATTAAGGTATATTTTTCAAGGTCATACAAGTATTGGGGAAGAGTTGGGATTCACAAGTATGTCTATTTGATACTAAATCACATTTTAAACATTTAAAATGTAGTTTTTGAGGAAAAGATCAAGACATTAAGCAAGCTTTCTTCTCATTTCCGATTGTGCTGCATATTCTCCACTCTTCATTTCCATCTTTTCCACTAGTTTCTATCCTGACTTGTGCTTAAGAATTTGACCAAGATGGGAAGTATCAGTTAATTCCCTTGCCTCTGGGTTCTGGTTGGCTTTGGCTAATGACAGGTGAAGAGGGAGGAAAGGAAGATAAAGAGTTAGGGGCATTTAATCCCTTGGGTCCCTCCCTGCAAGCTCTATGACTTGGCATTAGCCACATTTCTTTCCTGAAAGCCACAACTCCTACATGATGGATCCTCACATATGCTAAATTCTTTTCAGGATTCCAATCATTATGCCCTCCCCTTGGGTTATCAGATCTAGTAGCAGTAAAGGTTAATGCTGGATCCTATAACATCCCTTTTGGTTTCCCTGGATACTTGCAACAGCTTTGTGAATAGTGCTTTCATTAAACTCTTCTGAAGTGCACATTTGTGGTTCCCATCTGTTTCCTACTGGGAGCTTGACAAGTACATTTACAAATTGGTAGGCCAGTTTATTCATGTTATCTTTCTGCAAAGAACAACATTGCTTTTCTAGTTCTCAGTTTGTTAGAACCAGGGGTAGAAGTGGTAGTCTAGGGAAATGAGCAGAACTTCTTCATGTGAAAGAAATTGCATGAAAATGGAATATAGAAGTATTGTATTAAATCTTGACACTGTTAAATTGTTATTATATAGGGGACTTGCATATCTACTAGTATATATGTTAAAATATAGTTCATATAGTAAAAAAAAATTCTCATATCCTTATTAGGTACAACTGACCTTGCCAGTTAAAAATATTCAGGCTATTCCAGATTAAGCAGGCCCTATTAAGTTTAAATATTCACTTAATTTAATTTTATCATGATTAATTTGTGTAGCCTCATTTGGATCAGTCAGCCAACTTAAATATATTGTCGAGTTTTCTGTTTTGGCTTTCCACTACTTGGTATGTGGGTGTATAGTAGGCTCTCTGTGTTGTATACTAGCCAGGAAAATGAAGTGTTAAAATGTATTTTTTAAAAATCCACATAGTTACTTGAGCAACTCCTTGAAGCTGAGAAGAGTTTGTAGAGAGAAACCCTGCTGTGTCATTTGCTGGCAGCAATAGGTAGACATTTTGTCAATATATTCATTTAAAGTCTTCTATTACTATTGTGACTATCTGGATAAATATATTTTATCTTTTTAACTCTATAATCATAATGACATATAGATAAAAAAATCATTTGTCCTTCAGTAAAAAACATGACTATACACTATTATTTTATAACACATTGTATCTTTTTTTGTACTAGATTCTTTCCTTGATGAATTACATGTCTGAATTTCTCAGAAACATAGTCTACATAAATTTCAAGGAAACTTTTGGTAAGGTAATTCCATTACAAATCACTATTTCACTCTATTAATCTGAAGAGAAATTTTTCAAAAAAAAGGCTAAGATTATTCTCAGCTTTTATTGACTTCCTTTTCCCTCAGCCTTTTAGGAAAGAAATACTTTATGGATTAAGTTACTTGACCTCAATATGAAATTCCAATAAATAATGCTTGAATCTTGAATCATATACTAGTGTCAGAATCCAGTTCCACAAAAATCACCTATCTACCAATCAGATGATAATTTATAGCACTAAAAAATAAGATGGTGTTCTTGCCTCTCTACATCAGTTTATTTTACTCTCCCATTTTAAAGAACTTTAAATTTCAAATGATCTGGATGCATTTCATCTTTCTTTAAGTGTTAGGAAATCATATTTTCATCTATAAAAGGTGATACGTTATTATTGTGAACCAGATATTGCTGTAATTGGTTTTGAGATCAATTATTATCACTTTCTGAAACTAAAAACAGACTATTGGTACTAGTCCTTTAAATTTTAATTGGTCATTAGTTGAGGCAATAGCAGCAGCCTAACTCTGAATCTACCCACATACCCACCAAATATTATGCCTGAGTATGAATGGAAGAGAAAAAGCAACACAAATTTCAAATTGCTTTTACACAGAAAAATAAACACCAATTTTTCATAAAGCTAGTTCCTGCTCCAAGCAAGCCCTTATGGAGGCTTTGGTGGGTCCAGAAAATCAGTGTGAAGGAGATAATTAAATCACTCTCAAAAAGAGAAAATTCATCCTCAGTGCAAACATCCTGAGGAATCCTCATAGACTAGATAACATTCTCTAGGGAAGGGACATAAAAGTAAATGGGGCTCAGAGTGTGGGTCTTGAAAGGCAGTGCTTGTGAGTGAGGAGAGGGTGTAAAGGAAAGGGACTGTTACCTTTTGTAGACTGGGAGGTGAAAGGGAAACAAAGAAAGAAAGGGAAATTAAGATCATGAAAGATACATGCACAAAAGAGTAGATATAGGGATATATATTAGACAGATCTCACATGAAATAATTAAGGGAAAAGAAGCAACAAGAGGAATCTGAGGTTCCCGAGATACACCAAAAACTCTGGTACATCTTATAAAATTTATACTCCAATAATACAGCGCATGTATTTTTTTTTTTTTTTTTTTTTTTTTGGTATTTTTCTGAAGTTGGAAACAGGGAGGCAGTCCGACAGACTCCCGCATGCACCCGACTGGGATCCATCCAGCATGCCCACCAGGGGGCAATGCTCTGCCCATCTGGGGTGTTGCTCTGTTGCAATCAGGGCCATTCTAGTGCCTGAGGCAGAGGCCATGGAGCCATCCTCAGCGCCTGGGCCAACTTTGCTCCACTGGAGCCTTGGCTGTGGGAGGGGAAGAGAGAGACAGAGAGGAAGGAGAGGGGAAGGGGTGGAAAAGCAGATGGATGCTTCTCCTATGTGCCCTTGGCCAGGAATCAAACCCGGGACTCCTGCACGCCAGGCCAATGCTCTACCACTGAGCCAACCAGCCAGGGCTACAGCGCATGTATTGTTATCAGGAGTATATGGAGGAGTCATAAAAGTTGATCAAGTATCAGTTGATGTTGGAACCATCATTAAGTGTCAGGAAGTCAAATTCTTGGTAACAATCTAAGAGCCCATTTTTAGCAGAGAAACTAAAAACACTTTGGTACACACACAGACACACATACACGCACACAGGAATAGTGTGCAGATGTAAAAAGGAATGAGGTAGATGTCTTTAAAATAATATGTAGTTGTTTTTAGGTGAGAAAAAAAGCAAAAGTTACATAATAATACAGTCAATGCCACATTTTTGTAGAAGGATGGAGGAGAAAGTGCATCACAGCACTCCATTTTACTTTTGCAGAAAGAAACACAGAAGTATAAACCAGGAATACTGTAACTAATTTTCTGTTAAGGGAGGGTGGCAGTGAGATGGAAACCTTTCAGTATGGTAGTTAATTCTCTGACTCTAGCTTTGTGTGTACAGTTTGATTTCTTAAACCATGCTAATCTTTGCATATAAAATAAAATGGAGGAAATTTCTTAAAAGAAACAGAAATAAAAGAAATTAATATATTGGTTCAAATTAATAACCTAACCACACTAAAGAAGAACCATTAATTACCCTAAGTAATATTTATAGCATTTTGACTCTATAATATCAGCTTAAAGAAAAAAATATATAAAATTTTAATTGTAGTTTATAAGTTAGTTTTTTGCAGCAGTTTGGTTTTAGAAGCTCTGAAAGTCCTTTCTGAGTAGTCTAGAATTAAGTATTTAGATAATTGCTAAGGATCAGAGGAGCTACATTTTGCATTAAGTGAAGAAATTCCAAATATAGAAAAAGAGAAGATTAAAATGAATGCTGTGGTATTAGTTCTGGAGAGGAATAAAAGTAATCTGTTTAGACTAACATGTTTTTTAACATAGCTTTATTGAGCTATTATAATTCACATACCATAAAATTCACCTACTTAAAGTGTACAGTTCAGAGTAAACTTATTTTTTTGCTATATAGATTATAGTTAGATTATAGATGGATGGAAAGAAGAAAAAAGGGAAAGAAGGAAGGAAGGAAGGAAGGAAGGAAGGAAGGAAGGAAGGAAGGAAGGAAGGAAGGAAGGAAACACAATAGAAGTGCACATACATATACACAGACACATACATTCCCAAACTGTATATTGAGAGAGAGTAAATTATGTGACTGTAACAGTGACCATACCTAATATCCTGATCTTCATGTCTGAATACCATTCTCAATAGAAGAAACAGGGCTTGTTGAAGAAATGGCTGATTCTAGGTGTGGGTCAAAGACAGTATAAAATGACACTGGAGCATTTATTTCATTGGCCAGAAAAAAAGAAGATTCTTCAAGAATCAGAGGGAATGCCAGTAGGACACATAAATCAGTTTGAAAAAGCTCTATCAGGAAAAATCTAGAGAAATTTGAGCATCAAATAAATAATGATAGTAACACATTATAATCCAGTAAATAAAATAAGAATTCATGCTTAAACAAATAAAATGAGAAGAAAAAACTCTTTCTTACAGTTGAATACAAATTTATACATGTAGAAGGAATAATTAAGTTAGAAAATGAGACTTTAGTAGTTATCTTGGTGGTAATCAATTCAAACAAGTATTGTCAATGTAGGCTCCAAACAGTAGACAAGTATTTGGTTAGGGATAGAATATTAATTCACCATCAAAGTATCTTTCAACTAATTACTTTTAGTAATTTATTTTTAATTTTATTTTAAAAATGTACTTTAACACAGTGACATTGACCAATGAGAGTACATAGGTTTCAGGTAAACATTTCTATAGCATTTGAACTATTGATTACGTTGTATACTCATCACCCAAAGTCAAGTCATTTTCTGTCACTTTATATTGGTCCCTCTTTACATCCTTCCCCTCCCCACCCACACGTCCCTTCTGCCATGTTCTCTTCCCCCGGCAACCACTTCACTTTTATCTATGTCTATGAGTATCAGTTTTATATACCACCAACGTATGAAATCATACAGTTCTTAACTCTTTCTGATTTACTTATTTCACTCAGTATAACATTCTCAAGGTCCATCCATGTTGTTGTGAATATCACTATGTCATCATTTCTTATGGTTAAGTAGTATTCCATTGTATATATGTACCATACTTCTTCATCCAATCCTCTATTGAGGGACATTTGGTTATTTCCATGTCTTGGCCACTGTGAATAATGCTGTGATAAACATGGGGCTGCATATGTCTTTATGTACCAATGTTTTTGAGTTTTGGGGGTAGATACCTAGTAGAGGGTTTGCTGGGTCATATGGTAGTTCTATTCTTAACTTTTTGAGGAACCACCATACTTTCTCCCATAATGGTTATACTTATTTGCATTCCCACCAAGCAGTGAATGAGGGTTTCTTTTTCTTCACAGCCTCTCCAACACTTGTTATTACCTGTCTTGTTAATAAAAGCCCATCTAACTGGGGTGAAGTGGTATCACATTGTAGTTTTGATTTGCATTTCTTGAGTAGCTAGTGAAAATGAGCATCTTTTCATATAACTGTTGGTCATTTGTATATCCTTTTGGGAGAAGTGTCTGTTTGGGTCCTCTCCCCATTTTTTAATTGGATTGTTTGCTTGTTTGTAGTTGAGTTTTGTAAATTCTTTATGTATTTTGGATATTAACCCCTTATCAGAGCTGTTGTTTGCTCAACTAATTACTTTTAATTACAGACAAATAGTAACATTTTAGTGGAGAAAGCTGGAAGACAACATGTTAACCAAGTAATAAAAATTAACATCATTATTAATGCAACACAGTGATATAAGCCCCCCCCCAATATAATGTGCTAAGAAAGACACATCACTTCCCTGACATTTCAGCCTAAAAAAGACAGTTTAAATTTAATTGTAAGAAATACAAGATTGCCTGATCAGGCTGTGGCGCAGTGGATAGAGCGTCAGACTGGGATGCGGAGGACCCAGGTTCAAAATCCCTAGGTCGCCAGCTTGAGCACGGTTCATCTGGTTTGAGCAAAGCTCACCAGCTTGGACCCAAGGTCACTGGCTTGAGCAAGGGATTACTCATTCTGCTGAAGGCCCACGGTCAAGGCACATATGAGAAAGCAATCAATGAACAAAAAGGTGTCACAACAAAAAACTAATGATTGATGCCTCTCATCTCTCTCTGTTCCTGTCTGTCTGTCTGTCCCTATCTATCCCTCTCTCTGACTCTCTCTCTGTCTCTGTAAAAAAAAAAAAAGTTAATCCAAAATAAGGGACATTTAAAAATAACTGGCCTGGTCCAGAATAAGAGACTAAAAGAGACAAGAAAGCTAGAAAAAATTTGGGATCATAGATCGAATCCTGGACTGGGGAAATTATACTATAAAATAGATTTTTGTGGCCCTGGCCGGTTGGCTCAGAGGTAGAGCGTCGGCCTGGCATGCAGGAGTCCTGGGTTCGATTCCCAGCCAGGGCACACAGGAGAAGCGCCCATCTGTTTCTCCACCACCCCCTCCTTCCTCCCTGTCTCTCTCTTCCCCTCCCGCAGCCGAGGCTCCATTGGAGCAAAAAGATTGCCCGGGTGCTGGGGATGGCTCCTTGGCCTCTGCCCCAGGCGCTAGAATGGCTCTGGTCACGACAGAGCGACGCCCCGGATGGGCAGAGCATCGCCCCCTGGTGGGCGTGCCGGGTGGATCCCGGTCGGGCGCATGCAGGAGTCTGTCTGACTGCCTCCCGGTTTCCAGCTTCGGAAAAGTAAAAAAAAAAAAAAATAGATTTTTGTGACAATTGACACAATTTAGATTAAATAGGAGATAACTCCACTGTGCAAATGTTTAATTTCCTGATTTTGATAAGTTTATACCTATAGTTATCAAAGACAATATTCTTAATAAATACCCTTAATGTATTTAGGGGTAAATGACAATGGTGTCTGTAATTTTTTTCAATTGATTCAGAAAAATATCTATCTCCTTTGTCCCAAGTATATATGTGTATTTTTTGTGAGTCAGAGAAAAGAATAAAGCAAATGAAGTAACATATAAACATCCTGAGATCTGAGTGAGTGACATTCAGGTTTTCTTAAACTATTTTTGCAATACAGTATTTGAAATTATATTAAGATAAAAAGTTACCCAAAATTTAATTAGTTTACCCAAAATTAAATAGTCTATCTTACTAAAGTTAATAAATAGGATATTTTTATTTAGTTTATTTAGATGAGATTATTCAAGAAATAAAGTTCCTCAAAAACCTATATTCTTATTTCTATGTACTGGTATAATTGTACCTGCTCAGGGCTGATCTCCATTTTGGTTAGTTGGCACATCTGCTGTGTGTGTTAGTGTCTCGATGTTTTGTAAATATATTGTATAATACTCCTGATTCTATGGCCATGTTTATAGAGAGTAATTCCTGCACTAGAAACAAAAGAAAAAGAAAAAAAAGAAAAAAAAATTTCAGCCAGAATATACTGAGACAAATTTTATGAGCTGAAAACTGAAAGTCTTAATTCTCTTTGTTACAATCATGTTTTATACATAAATTTCTACATTATTTAATCTTTGGTGCTGTTTCTAATATACCAAGAACATTTTCCCAATGTCATTAGAAGACCTTAGTAAATATTGTAATAAATATGTGGGTATATTTTATTATGTGGATAAACTGTACTCTAAAAGCATTCTCTATTTTTTTGGTAAGTATCTAATTTATTTCAATTTCTCCTTGAATTGCTGCAACTTGAATTTGTAAATTTATGCTAATATTATTTGATACAAACAGATTCCTGATATAATTTATGGTAAGTTATGCCTTTTATCATAATATCTTCACTTTTCTTTGTGAATTTTTGCTTAAATTAAACCTTATCAGTATGCATATCTTTTTACTTTAAGTCATCTTAAATCACTCTGTTTTATATGTATCTTTTACATAAAATTGTGTTCAAATGGTTTATACCATTTGAAAAATCATACTCTTATCTTATTTTTAGTTTTTGAATGTTTCCTTTTTGTTTGCTTTCTATTATTTGCTCTATAGTCTTCATTTTTCTTTCCTAATAATGCTTCTAATTATTTGAAAATATGTGGTACATCCTTTGTTCTTAAAATGGCTACCTTTATAAAATTCATAACTAAGTCAGTATTTCTTGATTTGTCTGTCATAGACATGCAAATGTCTCTATTAATTTGCTGCTCTACAACAAATTGTGTCCATTTCTTTAAAATTCCTCTCCTTAAGCTCATTTTCCAAAATACCCACCAAGTATAAGCTTCTAATTTTTTGTTAATAAGCTTGGGAATGTTTTCTTATAATTTTATTATTGTATAATTTTATTTCAACAATTATAACATTTACATTAACTTCTTTAAAATCCATGCTTATTTAGCCTAAAATATATATTTAAATAAACTCACTATTTGCCATTAATTATTTTCTTCACGCAGTCTTTCCATTTTTCAGACCTTTATTTTGATTCTTTCCTACTTGGCCTATTTCAGTCATCAAGGTTTTTAAATTTGGGGTTGGTTTTTTGTTTGTGTTTGTGTATTTTTATGGTAGTTCTCATAGGTACTGTATTGCTAGAGTTGTTACATGCTTAAGAATATACGGCTCCTTTGTACCAAATTAAAGAAACAAAAAGAATATAAATCACTGAGAAAAAGTCCATGCTATTTTGTTATTTGTACATAAGATTATACACCAGATACTACAGGTGAAAATCTTTCACTTGCTACTAGTAATGTTCAAGTGAGTCAGTGGTAATGCCATTATCTGAATTGAAGGAGCACTGGAGAAGTTATGGGTTTGGGGTGAGGGAAATCATTTGTTCTGTTTTGACACAATGACTCTGAAATACTTGTACAACTTCCAGGTGAATTTGTTGAGATTTGTTGAGTGAGCAGTTAGATGTGTATGCATGATGCTGACAGGATAAACTTTAGCTGGAGTAATACATCTGGGACTTATCACCATGCAGGTAATAATTGAAGTCATGATATTATTGCCTTGAGAAAGAAAATGGAAGAGTATCTCTCAAATGTTTGGCACCAAGACCATATATCAGAATTCCTACCTATTGTATAATACAGAATGCTGGTAACTTTTTAAAATTGTGGCTGAAAGAATAATACAGAAACATGATAATGTGTCTTTGTTTCAAAAACAAAATCTAGATATGTCATAATATTAAATAGGCAATTATGGGTAGGATATTTAACCTCTCTGTACTCAGTCCTTTGGTATGTAAATAGGGATATTATTAATAAACTACCTCATATACCATTTTATTTCTTAGGCTAATATAAGTAAAATCTAACTCATTTTTTTATAAGGCTTAAATGAGTTAGTGTGCAAAAGCTGATTATAGTCTCTATATACACTGTGTTCAATAATACTCCTTGGTCTTACGTTTTATGTTTCATTGCTCTATGACAGCTATTTCAAGCCACAGTTTCCTCCTTACTGAGTTGTTGATTTTTGATGTATGTGTTTCTCTACATCATTTACTGAAGAATATTAAACAAGCAGGTAACTCTCTTAAATGTTTGTGTATCTAAGAAAACTCTTTTTCTTTCTCTTACATATTTCACAAGATTTTTTCTCCTCAACATTATGCAAGTTGGCATGCATAAAAAAATAAAAGTATATGGTGCAACATAAAACTAAAATGAATATTAAAGTAGGAATCAATTAAATTTAATACAGGAAAACAATAGAGAAAACTAATAACACCAAACTATTAATATAATTGATAAAATTCTAGGCAGACTAACTCCCCCAAAGAGCAGGGGTTGAGGGGAGAAAGAGAGAAAGCCCAAATTACTAGTATTAGAAATGATACTACTGATTCCATGGACATTAAAAGGTTAATAAAAGAAGATTATGAACAATCATGTCCACAAATTTGATAAAAATTGCTTTAAAAATACAAACTTTCAGAGTTAACGCAAGGATAAATAAATAATTTTAATAAACCTATATCGATAAATTAAATGAATCAATCATTAATAACCTTCCAAATATGAAGCACCAGGCCAGAATGTTGCATTAGTGGATTCTACCAAATGTTTAAATGGAAATGCTATGGAATTGTGCACCTGAAACATGTATACTTTTGTTAAAAAGTGTTACCTCAATAAATTCAATAATAAGGGGGAAAAAAGTGATGCCAATTACCTATTATCTCTTTCAGAAAAAAGAAGCCGAAGGAACATTTCCCAACTTATTTTTTAAAGCCAGGATTACACTAAAACCAAAGCAGGTAGTGATATTACAATAAAGGAAAGCCTTAGGACAACATTGCTCATGAACATGCAAAAATTTTAAACATGTAAGAAGTCTAATAATAATTTTTATTACTTATATTAATCATTTGTATCTCACACTTACTTATTTTTGATCACTGTAGTTAGAGATATCATTTTTTATTGAAGTTTACATTTAATATTATTCTGTATTACTTTCAAATATGGAGCATAGCGGTTAAATACTCATGTACTTTCCAGTTGCCCTCTGATGTTTCAAGTACCCACCTGGCCTCTATAAATTATTATTACAGTGGTACCTTGAGATACGAACAGACCAACATACGAATTTTTTAAGATACAAGCTGCGACTGGGTCTGTATTTTTGTTCAAGATCCGAGCAAAATTCCGAGATGCGAGTTGTGATTTGGGAAGCTGCCGCTAGTTGGCGCGTTGGCACATGGATCCAGTATCAGCAGTTTGATATACGAGTTGACTGACTTATGAGCTCGGTTATAGAATGAATTAAATTTGTATCTCAAGGTACCACTGTATAATGTTATTGAATATGTTCCCTATGCTGTCATTTATATCTCTGTAACTATTCTAAAACTACCAATTTGTACTTCTTAATCTTTTCATCTTTTTCACCTATTGAGTGGATAAAACAGTGTGGGACATATACACAGTGGAATACTACTTGGCCATAAAAAGAGTGAAATTTGACCTTTTTCGATAGCATGGATTGGCCTACTAGACATTATTCAAAGTAAAATAAGTCAGACAAAGAAAAAATATTGTATAATATCACTTATATGTGGAATCTAAATAAAGAATAAACAAACAAATAAAATAGAAACAAATTTATAGAGTCAGAAGCATAAATTTTTTAAATCTTTTTTAAAGAACCAGCTTATGATGCCATAAATTTTTTTTAGTGTTTATTCATTTTTTATTCTATTGATTTACTATTTTTATTTTTTACATTAGTCCTTGTTACTAATCCTAGCTATGATTTTTCTCCTCTTTTAATAATTTCTTAAGATAGAATTGTGATCATTTATTTTAAATTTAGACTCTAATATAAGTAATTAAAGGCATGCATTCCTGTCTGTACTGCTTTGGCTGCATTACATAAATTTGGCATTTTTTTATCATCAGTAAGTTCAATATATTTTCTAGTATACTTTCATATTTTTAAATGTGCTGTTATTTCCAAATATTTGGTCATTTTTATTTTTATTGAATTTAATTTAATTATGTTATAGTCAAAGAGTCTGTATGATTGCAATCCCTTTAAATTTATTTAGAATTATTTTATGGCATATAATAGAGCCTATTTTTGTGAATATTCCTTATACAATTTTCTCCAAATTTCAATTTTCATCTTCTTAACTAAGTAAGAAGGACAACTTCTGCTTAAGTATCCCTTTTCTGTTCTCCGGTCCACAAGAACAGCCAGAAAGAGAACCAGGAAAGCACAGGACTTTATCTTGTTTCCATTCTGTTATCCCTGTTCTGTACTGCCTTTTGACCAATATCTGAAAATAAGTATTTTATAGATTATTACAATTTCTATTTGTTTATGGAGGAAGGGTAAGACATCTACTACTAGTTTTTTGAGATATCTAGGAATATAAGTCTGTTTCTTTTTTTCTTGTGCTTCAAGATGATTATTTTGCCCCAATAAAATAACCTATATCTTTTATTTTTTATTTTTCTATAGGCCTGTTCTAGAAACCATTTAATTATAATTGATATACACACCTGTTAGATTAGCTATTATTAACAAGACAGGTAATAGCAAATGTTGGAGAGGCTGTGGAGAAAAAGGAACCCTCATACACTGTTGGTGGGAATGTAAAGTAGTACAACCATTATGGAAGAAAGTATGGTGGTTCCTCAAAAAACTGAAAATAGAACTACCTTATGACCCAGCAATCCCTCTACTGGGTATATACCCCAAAAACTCAGAAACATTGATACGTAAAGACACATGCAGCCCCATGTTTATTGCAGTATTGTTCACAGTGGCCAGGACATGGAAACAACCAAAAAGCCCATCAATAGATGACTGGATAAAGAAGATGTGGCACATATACACTATGGAATTCTACTCAGCCATAAGAAATGATGACATGGGATCATTTACAGCAAAATGGTGGGATCTTGATAACATTATACGAAGTGAAATAAGTAAATCAGAAAAAACCAGAAACTGCATTATTCCATACGTAGGTGGGACATAAAAGTGAGACTAAGAGACATTGATAAGAGTGTGGTGGTTACGGGGGAAGGGGGGAGAGGGAGAGGGAAAGGGGAAGGGGGAGGGGCACAAAGAAAACTAGATAGAAGGTGACAGAGGACAATCTGACTTTGGGTGATGGGTATGCAACATAGTTGAACGACAAGATAACCTGGACATGTTATCTTTGAATATATGTATCCTGATTTATTGATGTCGCCCCATTAAAAAAATAAAATTATTAAAAAAAAAGAATTGATATAGAGGTATGGTTTTAGGGAATATATTATAGATTATACATGTAATTGATGAAATTGTCTTTTCATCCATCTAAAAATATTATAGACTAATTTCCAAAGAACTGTTTTTTTCCACAGATAATCTATTATTCTTATCATTATTCTTATGTCTCAGATATTGCACTTTTTGATCAATATATTTTTTAACACCACCTTTGTTACCTAAGGTGGTACAGAGAAAGTGCAGAAACTTGGAAAAGAGAGAATTCAATATGAACTGATAAAAAATTGAATGTGACCTAATCTGCCAAAATAGAAAGAATTCAAAACTGAATTAAAAGAAAATTCTGTATTTGAATTAAAGGCCAAGCAACACCCCAGATGGGCAGAGCATCGTCCCCTAGAGGGCTTGCTGAGTGGATCCCAGTAGGGGCACATGCAGGAGTCTATCTCTCTGCCTCCCCGACTCTGAACTTTTTTAAAAAAGGTAAAGGCTTTAAGCAATAGAAACATAGACACAGACAGCATTATGGGAATTTCAAAAAGGAAATGGAGTCGGGAGGTAGAAGAGGGTAAAGAAGGCATACACTAGACTTGGGGTGGTGAACACCCAATACAATATACAGATGATGTATTATGGAATTGTGTACCTGAAACCTATATAATTTTATTTTTTTACCTTGATAGTCCTATATCAACATTTTGATAAAATATTATTCTCCTGAAGTACCTATAGTATTCTTTATCCCTTATTCATTATAAACATATCATAACACTGGGGAACAAATTTGTTTTCATTTTCTGTTGCATGAGGTTTTAGAACTGTTTCTATATATCTCTGCATCGCTGATTCCAAATGTGAAATCCATTTTTTGGTGCATGCTCTAGTTTTTATGCAATTTTAATTTTTTTGTTATAGTTAATTGCATGCATTGGTTTTTAAATTGAAGTTATAGTTTTGTTTTCAAGACATTTTGCATTATATTTTTTGTAAATGATAAAATCTATGACACTTTGGAATGGGATTATTTTACACAAAGAAGCTATTTGAGGGTGCTAGTTTGATAAGTGCCATGTTCATTCATGAGTATTTTCATATTATAGTTTATTTTTTCATTCTTAGGTATGGGGCCCCAACACAGAGAGCCCACTATGTTATTCACAAAACCAAGTGTACTTTTTGGGCAAAGAAAATACAGCAGAGCATTTATTCATGAGACATCATTTCTCCTGCTTATAGAATATGAAGTCGATGGATTATTTACTGCAAATCCGCTTTATGCCAAATTTTTTCCCCCACTTTGAAGATTGATTTAGTTAATTTGAAAAGTCTGAAAAATACTACAATCAGAGAATTTCTACAAAGAGATCACTTTACCATCTTGGATTCATGGATTCTTAGATTTGGGATGCACATTATAAAACCATCAAACAAGTATGTTTCTTAGTGTGGGATGTGTACTGGGTGATATGCATAGAGTATGAGAAAAACTTTTGTAGGCACTGAGTGATGAACAGATTGTGATATACTCCAAAATACAATTTAAAATGAAACAAGATTTATCCTGAAATACATGGGAAGAATTCCACACATTTCCTTATAATGACTGTCAGAAAGCTTTTTTCTATAATAATGTGTCTCATTCAATGAAAATATTTTTGTGCCACTGAAATTTCTTAGCCCATTCATTGTCATATTCAGCATGGCACACACAAGGTACTTTTATGCAGAGTGTGATGAATGTATGTGGTCCATACACATGACACACTTTTATCAAATCTAATAGTAAGAAAATTAGTTGCTTTTTAATTGCCTCTCTATATTTTTGATTTCTTAAATTTTTTCATTGTACTCATATAACTTTAACATTTTTCTAACACCTCTTCTCTAAAAAGAGAATATAAGCTTAAACTTTCAAGCCTTTGGCAATCAAAAACACGAATATATAATGTAATGACATTATTTTGTTTTCATTACTATTTAAGTATTATGAGGCTTTTAAGAAAGATATATTGTTAAGTAAAATAGTGAATATGCATTTGAAAATTACTTTAAAAATTAGTACTGAAAATGATAGTACCAAAATTAGGGAAACTCCTAAGTAAGTCTTCATTCTATATAGATCAGGATTGACAAACTTACTTTCTTGAAAGACCAGATAGTAAATATTTTAGGTTTTGCCAGCCATACACTCTCTGTGGCAACTATTTAACTGTACCATTAAAGTAAGAAAGTAGCCGTAGACAATAGTAAGTGAATGAGTTGGTTGCTGTTCAAATAAAATAAAACAGTCTAGACTGAGCCTTATAGTTTGCTGACCTTTGATATAACTGAAGGAATAGAGGATCAGAGAAGATAGTTTATCTTTTAAGTCTAACTAATTGGTTAATGACAGATCTAGTACTCATATTCCCAAAGCATTTTATTTCATGGCATACCACACCAGAAGATATCTTCCCCTGGGACTTCTAGTTAAAGAAATTTTACCAAAGGATTATGTTTTTTTTTTATTCTTATTCTTTCTACCTTCTCTATTTTTAGTCCAGGGGATTATTGGGTTTGTAATTTATTATTATTTATACCATATATATATATTTATATAAACTATAATATTATTGTATGAACAATTATATGAACAATTGGTTTTAGGTCTGCTGGTATTTATCAGCCTTAATAGCAAGTACAGACAATAAATAATAAATATAGAAATGCATATGTAAATATAGGCATACAAACTGAAATTATTTGAATTAGATATTTAACAAAGAATATGTAGATAAGCTTTTTGCAAAGATTAATGTAATAAAATATAACTTAAACATATAAGGCACTTAAAATACTTGTGTCTCTGAAAATGCCACATTAGGACACTGCATTTCTAATAATCTACCATTAGAATAGTTATTTAGCTTTTTTGCATAAAATGTTAAATTAGTCATTTATTAGGGGTCACAAGAAAGCAATTAGCGCCATATCAAATTTGGTTAATAATTTCCATTCAAATTTCACAATGACTTGACATAAGATTAGAGACTGAAAATATTTCCATGTTGGTATCATTATTTGGAAGCAAACAATATCAGTTTAATAACTTCTTTCCTATACATTTAGCAGAAGGCTAATGACAAACCCTTTCATTGCCACCTCTGAGGAGTATTTAAATGAATGGATATCCACTTTAAAATCCATGTATTATATGCCATTTTATTATCTTTCTTAAATGAATATTCTGGTGATTCCAACTGAAGGTGATATAAAGAGGTTGGAGCTCTCCTTATAAAAAATAAGGAAATATACTTACAATATTGAAGAAGAGAAGGTTAATTTTTTTATTAAAAGGTGAAGGCTTGGCCCTGGCTGGTTGGTTTAGTGGTAGAGCGTTGGCCCAGGTATGGTTGCCCTGGATTTGAATCCCAGTGTGGGCACACAGGAGAAGTGCCCATCTGCTTCTCCACCCCTCCCCCTCTCACTTCTCTCTCTCCTCCCTCTCTCTCTCTCTCTCTCTCTCTTCCCCTCCTGCAGCCATGGCTCTATTGTAGCAAATTGACCCCAAGTGCTGGAGATGGCACCACGGTCTCCACCTCAGGTGCTAAGAGCTCAGTTGCTCAGCAATGGAGCAACTACCCCAGATGGGCAGAGCATCGCCCCCTAAAGGGCTTACTGAGTGGATCCCAGTAGGGGCACATGCAGGAGTCTATCTCTCTGCCTACCTGCCTCTCACTGAATTTTTTTTAAAAAGGTAAAGGCTTTAAGCAATAAAGACATAGACACAGACAGCATTATGGGAATTTCAAAAAGGAAATGAAGTCAGGGAGGTAGAAGAGGGTAAAGAAAGCATACACTAGACTTGGGGCGGTGAACACCCAATACAATATATAGATGATGTATTATAGAATTGTGTACCTGAAACCTATATAATTTTATTAACCAATTTAAAAAATTCATTGTGGTGACATTGGTTAATAAAATTATTTAGGTTTCAACTGTACAATTCTGTGATTTTTCATCAGTATATTGCATTGTGTGCCCACCACACAAAGTCAAATCTTCTTTTATCATCATATGTTTGACCCCCGTTAGCCTTTACTAATCCCTCCAGTGCACCTTCCCTCTGGTAACTACCATTCTGTTGTCTGTGTATATGAGTTTTTGTTTTTCTTGTTTGTTCATTTGTTGTCTTCAGTTTTATATGCAACATATGAGTTAAATCATATGATTCTTAACTTTTTCTGTCTTATTTCACTTAGCATGCTATTCTTAAGTTCCATCAATGTTGTCACAAATGGCAATATTTCATGTTTTCTTATGGCTGAATAGTATATTATTGTAGTTATGTACCACATCTTCTTTATCCACTCATCTATTAAAGGGCACTTTTGTTGTTTCCATGTCTTTGCCCCTGTGATTAATGCTGCAGTGAACATAGGAGTGCATATATTTTTGTGAAAAAAGATTTTTAAATTTTGGGGGTAGATACTTAGAAGAGGAGCTGCTGGGACATACAGTAATTCTATTCTTAATTTGCATTCATACCAGCAGTAATGAGGGTTTTTTTTTTTTTTTTTTGTATTTTTCTGAAGCTAGAAATGGGGAGAGACAGACAGACTCCCGCATGTGCCCGACAGGGATCCACCCAGCACGCCCACCAGAGGCGATGCTCTGCCCACCAGGGGGCGATGCTCTGCCTCTCTGGGGCACCGCTCTGCCGCGACCAGAGCCACTCTAGCGCCTGGGGCAGAGGCCAAGGAGCCATCCCCAGTGCCCTGGCCATCTTTGCTCCAATGGAGCCTTGGCTGCGGGAGGGGAAGAGAGAGACAGAGAGGAAGGGGGGGGGGTTGGAGAAGCAAATGGGCGCTACTCCTATGTGCCCTGGCCGGGAATCGAACCCGGGTCCCCCGCACGCCAGGCCAACGCTCTACCGCTGAGCCAACCGGCCAGGGCGAGGGTTTCTTTTTCTTCACAACCTCTGTAACACCTGTAATTACTTGTCTTGTTGATAATACCCTTTTAACAAATGTGAGATGTTATCACATTATAGTTTTGATTTGCATTTTCTTAATAGCTAGTGAAGTTGAGCATTGTATATCTGTTGGTCATTGTATATATGTCTTCTTGGGAGAATTGTCTATTCAGATCCTCTGCCCATTTTTTAATTGGATTGTTTGTTTAGTGTTGAAGTGTATGAGTTCTTTGAATATTTTAGATATGAATCCCTTGTCAGAGCTATTTACAAGTACCTTCACCCATTTGGTTGGTTGCCTTTTTGTTTTGTTGACAGTTTCTTTTGCTGTGAATAAACTTTTTAGTTTGATTTAAAGCAGGGGTCCCCAAACTACGGCCCACAGGCCACATGCGGCCCCCTGAGGCCATTTATCCGGCCCCTGCCGCACTTCCAGAAGGGGCACCTCTTTCATTGGTGGTCAGTGAGAGGAGCATAGTTCCCATTGAAATACTGGTCAGTTGGTTGATTTAAATTTACTTGTTTTTTATTTCAAATATTGTATTTGTTCCCATTTTGTTTTGTTTTTTTTACTTTAAAATAAGATCTGTGCAGTGTGCATAGGGATTTGTTCATAGTTTTTTTTATAGTCTGGCCCTCCAATCGTCTGAGGGACAGTGAACTGGCCCCCTGTGTAAAAAGTTTGAGGACCCCTGATTTAAAGCAATCCTCATCATTTTAAAAATAAATAGAACAAAATATTATCAGATATGTATGAAACCACAAAAGACCCCAAATAGCCAAAGCAATCCTGGGGGGGGGGATGAAGTCGGAGGTATCACACTCCCTGATTTCAAATTATTTTACAAATTGACAATAATCACAAAAACATGGCATTGGCAGTAAAACAGACACACAGACCAATGGAACAGAACTGAGAGCCCAGAAATACACCCACATATATGTGGGCAAATAATTTTTTGGCAAAGAAGCCAAAAACATACAATGGAGAAAAGAAACCAAAAGGCAATGCAAGTAAAGGCGAAAAAAAGTGTGCCTGGGTCCAGCCCCGGGGGGGATCCAGGGGTCCCACAGGAGGAGACGGCATCGGTGAAATTCGAGTGAGAGAGCCGAATTCTTTTCTTTCTCTTTATTCTCTGGTTAGCATTTACTGCCAGGCATCTCCACCAATGGCTGGTCTAACTTCACTTTTTATGCACACACACTAAGTTACAATCACATGGTATTTTGAATACATTATTGTTTTAGTTTCACTATGGTTACATATTTTTAGATAACAGTTAATTCATATCTATAAGCTACAAATCAGGTGGTAAGTCATTCAAAGTACAGTTATACAATAACTTGAATAGTAATAACAATATCGGTACAAACTTCTAAAAGATTAGTACTAATTAATAACTCTATTTTACTGTTGTTGTGAGTCAAGGGCGCAGAAAGAGATAGCAGACAAAATCTTCAAGGACTAGCAAAGGACCACCGCTTGCTCAGGCAAATAGCCTTGAGTTCATGTAGTGTCCTAATTCTTTTTTCACAAGACTACAAAAGGCTTGCTATTAATTGCTATTGCTGCTATGAATCCCACCACATTCCTCTCCTTATTCTTGGAAAATACAAAAATTTCATGAGAATGTTTTACTGAGAAAAGCCCAGCAACTGCCTTCAGTGACAAAACAAGTCTTTTAACAAAACATTCTTTACTAGCCAGCTGCACTCCTATCCAAGGCCACGCAACAGGCCACTCCACTACACTTTACCTAAGATTCTAATGCCTAGTTAAATTTTATTTATTTACTATATTCATATACTAGCTAAGTTCTAACTTTATTCTTTCTAACATGATTAATAAGAAAAAATTCTCCTACAAACTTAACCCTTTATGAGGGATATCATGGCCAGCCTCTTATGTTTATGAGCCCAGTTCAAGGGGCTTACAGGCTTTTCTGTGGAACTTACACCTTCTGTCTCATTTCCAAAGAAATTACTACAAATCTACAGGGAAAGCACGGTACTATTATCCCTGTGCCATAAATAATAGCACACACCCAGAAAAGGGGGGATATAAGGCCAGATTAATTCAAAAGATTAAAGGGGGAAGTATCGTTGTGCCTTTCCTTTGCGGTGACTTTGTCAACCCACAGCTATTGGTCTTCACTGCGGTGACTCTATCAACCAGTAGTCATCGATCTTCTTTTGCTGTGACTTTGTCAACCAGCAGTTGTGGATCTTCTCCTGCTATGACCTAGTTAGCCAGCATTAGTGAATCGGCTCCCGACAAAAGTGAATAAGACTATATCAAATAATTAAATATTTGGCTTTTGAGCTCTAATTTAAGATACTAAATTTAGCCCGTCTTGTTAACACTTTTATTACTTTGATGTAAGTCTGTGAATCACTTTTTAAATCTGAATTAATACACTCACTCTGTGATTTGTCTAATACATTTATTTTTTTATCAAAAAATTCTTTATTCCCCCTTGCAGGAGGTTTTGGTCAGCTTGTTTGGAAAAGTCGGGTATAAATTTAGCTTTTCTTTATATTCAAGTTAAAGAAAACTTACAAGATTTCTGCATATCTTTGAAAACTTCATTATAAACATCACAGATTATGGACACAGTTAAAAAACTTAATAATGACTTGTCATCTATTTATTTGTAAGTTTGTAATTTAGAACACATGTTCTCATAGAAACACATTAATATGAAAAATAAATGTATAAGGCTAGTCCAAATATTATTTTTTGACATAATCATAGTATATTAATACTGTAAAAACTAACCACCAAATGCAGTATATTTTCCTTTAAAAAGCTTTACCAAAGTAATTATTTGGCAAAATCACTGAAGAAATGTGTCCCAGTTTTCAATAATGTGCTTTGTCTGAGGCACAACTGTTGCCTTCATTTGGCTGAGACTGTATTGTAGAGCACTTTCCCCTTTCCTAGATAATGGTCTCAATCTCAGTTACTTTGAACTTGCCACCTCTATTTTCCTTTTAATTTCTTCTTTGAGGCAAATTAAGCAGATGTACCTACTTTTCAAACCCTGCCCATTGTTTACATTTCTTTATATTTTCTTAAAGTAGTAAATCGATGTTATTTTGCTTACTTTCTTGTCTGCTGGAGCTACAGTGACAAAATACTATAGATGGTGCGGCTTAAACAACAGACGTTTATTTCCTCACAGTTCTGGAGGCCAGACGTCTATGATCAGGGTGCCAGCAGGGTTCATTTCTGGTAAGCCTTCTTTTCCTGGCTTGAAAGAAGACTTCCTCTCTCTGTATGTTCATGTGACCTCTTTGTGAGCACACAAAGAGAATGAGCAAGTGAGCTCCCTGGTGTCTTTTCTAATAAGGACACTATTGTATTAGGACCAAACCCTTCTGGCCTCATTTTACTTTAAATTGTCTCCTTATAGGCCCTACCTTCAAATATAATTACATTGGGAGTTAGAGCTTCAGCATGTGAATTTGGGAGAGGAGGGGACACAATTCAGTTCATAGCACTCAGAAAATGAAAGTCTTATAAAGGAGGTAAAACCTGAACTGAACCCTGGACCCTATTTTTCTGTCATTAAAATCCCTTCAGTTCTTTTTGTGCTATTTTCACTTGCATAAACTACAGTTTCATCTTTGTTCTCCATTGGTTTGCTTTCTATTCTGTGTTTATCATTTTAGTCAAACAACCAGTGAGTTACAGATAGTGTTTCTGAGATTGCTGTCCTGAGAGTACCTTTACCAGAACCATTTCTAGTACTGGTTAAAATTTTGACTCAGATTGCACCTAGAATCAAAATCAGAACATAAAACCTGTCCCTGATGTTTTAAATAAGACTCTAATGAGCACAAAAATTGGAAAACCACTGACTAGTTGGGAACTGCATGATTAATCACAATGGGAAGCATCTTGCATCTACAGCAGAGTCAGCGTTTTCCATGAAGTTGGCAGCAGTGCAGTAGTTCCACGAGTTCTTCCTGTGGCAGACATCATTATCCCCTCAGAACTGGAGCTTCTAATGGAGTGTGTTTTTCACATCATCACTTTTCACACAGTAGTGGTATTACTAATAACGAAAAATTAAGCCTATCAACCATAAATGTGCTCAGACTTTCAAGCTCACACCTGTCTCATTCTCTCATCTAACAAGGTTATAGGTATAAATGCCTATCAAGCAAACTAAATGCTTAGCCACAGAAACTTAAAAAATAATTATGAGGAGCCATGAACACCTGTGCTCAATGCTTAGTTGTCAGTTTCAGAAGCTAAGATTACGTTTAATGGGTTCAAGCCTTAAGATATCTTAAGGTGACTTTGGTGAAAGATGTTGTCATTCTCTGCTTTCAACTTGGCAGCTGACAGAGGAGATATTAAAAGGATCCACAGTAAAAAATGAAGGGTTTCTCAAGTCTGCCATCTTTAATAAACTACTCCATCTTTGTACCAGTCATAATACATGATTTGCTTTTACTAACTCTCATAGTTCTGCCTCTTTAATATTTGTATAAATTCTGAGAAATAAATAATCAAAAACCATTACTATGTGGATATTCAACAATGAAACAGAAGAATTATGGAAAGTAGATAGGGCCCATAAAGCCATAACACAGTTGAATGGCTTGTGGTGAACTTGGTGGTGCATATGAGGCTTTCGTAAATAGGTGAAGATCATATCGGTGAAGGGAAGAGAAAAGGACTTGTAACATGGTGTCACTTGCATTAGTTAAGACCTTTTGTTATGGATATTTTTACAATATTATTTCTTCCAATCCATGAAAACAGGATTTTTTGAAATGTATTTGTACTTTCCTCAGTTTCTTTCACAATCTTCAGTTTCTTTCACAACTGTCTTATCATTTCAGTGTGCAGATATTTCACTTGCTGGTTAAATTTATTTATAAGTATTTTATTGTTTTTAATGCTCTTATATATGGGATTTTTTTAAATTTAGTGAGAGGAGGAGAGGCAGAGACAGACTCCTACATGCACCCAGACCAGGATCCACCCAGCAAGACCACTAGGGGGTGATGCTCTGCCCATCTGGGGCCCTTGCTCTGTTGCAACCAAAACCATTTTTTAGCACCTGAGGGGAGGCCATTGAGCCATCCTCAGTGCCCAGGGCCAACTCACTCTAATCAAGGCCATGGCTGCAAGAGGGGAGGAGGAGAGAGAGAGAGGGAAGTGAGAGGGGGAGCTGTAGAAAAGCAGATGGTCACTTCTCCTGTGTGCCCTAACTGGGAATAGAACATCCACACACTGGGCCAATGCTCTACCACTGAACCAACCGGTCAGGCCCACATATGGGATTTTTAAAAATTTCTCTTTCTAATACTTCATTGCTAGTATATAGAAACACTACCACTAATTTTTGTATATTGATTTTATAACCTGAAACTTTACTGAATACACTTATTAGTTCTGTTATTTTGGTAGAATCTATTGGGTTTTCTATGTATAAGATCATGTTACCTGCAAACAGACAATTTTACTTCTTCCTTTACAATTTGGATACCCTTTTTTATACTGGCTAGGAATTCCAATACTATGTTATCTAGAAGTGGTGAGAATGGGCATCCTAGTCTTTTTCCTGATATTAGAGAAAAATTTTCAGCTTTTCACCATTCAGTATGATATTAGCCATTGTCTTGTCACATATAGCCTTATTTATGTTGAGGTATGTTCAATCTATACTCAGCTTGTTGAGAGTTTTAGTATGAAAAGATACTGATTTTTTTCAAGTGATTTTTCTGCACCATTGAGATGATCACAGGATTTTTATCCTTCATTTAATAATGTGTATTGTATTTATTGATTTGCATATGTTGAAACATTATTTGCATCCCAGGGATATATCCCTCTTGATCATGGTATATGATCCTTTTAAAGCAGTGGTTCTCAACCTTTCTAATGCCGTGACCCCGCAATACAGTTCCTCACGTTGCAGTGACCCCAAACCAAAAAATAATTTTGGTGGCTACTTCATAACTGTAATTTTGCTACAGTTATGATTCAGAATGATTCAGTTATGATTCAGAATGTAAATACCTGATATGCATTATGTATTTTCCGATGGCTTTAGGTGACCCCGCCGGGGTCGCGACCCACAGGTTGAGAACTGCTGTTTTATTTTAAAATATTGTTGAATTTGGTTGCCGATATTTTGTTGAGGATTTTTGAACCTATATTCATCATAGATTTTGACCTGTAATTTTCTTTTATTGTCTTTCTCATACTACCAAAAGAAACCTACATATTTAGTACAATCCCTATCAAAATTTTATTAGCATTTTTTACAAAAATAGAAAAATAATTTTAAATTTGCACAAACCACAAAAGATTCTAAATAGCCAAAAAAATATATTTAGAAAAAAAAGCAAGGCTAGTAACATTACACATCCTGATTTTAAACTATATTACAAAGTTATAATAATTAAAACAGTATGGTACTAGTATAAAAAAAGACACATAGAACAATGAGACAAAATAGAGATAATAAAGATAACGATAATGAACTAAATATAATACAGATAGTAAAATTATGCATATCTAACAAGACTACCAAAAACACACAATGGTGAAAGGATAGTCTCTTCAATAAATGATGTTAGAAAAACTGGATATCAACACACACAAAAAAATAAAATTGAACCTCACTCATAGATTACTCACAAAAATTAACTCAAAATAAAATAAAGATTTAAATATGAGACCTGATGCCATTAAACTTCTAGGAAAAACCACAGGGAAAAAACTCCTTAACATTGGGCTTAATAAGGACATTTTGGATAAGATACAAAAAACAAAGGCAATAAGAGCATAAATAAACAGGTAAAACTAAATCAAAATAAGAAAGATTCAGCACAGCAGTCAACAAAATAAAAAAAAGCCACCTATAGAATGGGAAAAAAGTATTTCATAGCCATAAGGGGTTAATATCCAAAATATAAAAGGAACTCTACAACTTGATAGCAAACAACAACAAAAATGATAAGCAAAATACAGTGGTACCTTGAGATATGAGCAGACCAACATACAAATTTTTTAAGATATGAGCTGCGACTCAGTTCATATTTTTGTTCAAGATCCGAGCAAAATTTCCAGATACAAGTTGTGATTCAGAAAGCTGCCACTAGTTGGCATGTTGGCACACAGGTCCAGTATCAGCAGCACAACACCAGCATCTCGTTCTTTCTCACATGTTACCCGCAGAATCAAGTCGAAAATCGTGCGCTGTACTCGTTCTTGCATCATTTTTGCATTTTTTACTAACTTTTTTTGTGTGCTATTATGGGGCCAAAGAAAGTGAGTGTAAAGAACAGTGGTGAGAAGAAGAAGAGAATGATGTCAATAGAAGTAAAGCAAGAAATAATAGAAAAACATGAGCGTGGTGTACAAGTGATTGAACTGGGAAGGCTGTACGACCATAATACATCTACAATTTGTACCATCCTTAAACAAAAGAATGCCATCAAAAGCACAAATCCAGTGAAAGGAACTACAATTCTGTCCCAATTAAGGACAAATATCCATGAAGAAATGAAGAAGCTTCTGTTGATGTGGGGAAAGAGAAAGAGCTGGCTGGAGATACAGTGACTATAATATACGAAAAGGCACGTTTTATCTAGAATTATCAACCTCGAAAGAGGCAACAGAAGATACATTTAAGGCAAGTCATGGCTGGTTTGAAAATTTCAAGAAGAGATCTGGCATCTACTCAGCGGTGAGGCATGGTGAAACTGCAAGTGCTGATATTAAGGCAGCTGAGGAGTACATCGCACATTTTGCTGTGCTTATAGCAAAGGAGGGCTACATCCCCCAACAAATGTTCAACTGTGAGGAAACAGGATTGTTTTGGAAAAAAAAATGCCCCAGAGGAGTTTCATCACTGCAGAGAGAACAAGCTGCCAGGCCATAAACCCATGAAGGACCATCTGACCCTTGCATTGTGTGCAAATGCTAGCGGTGACTGTAAAGTAAATTATCATTCCAAAAATCCTCAAGCCTTTAAGACTCATAAAATTCTTAAGGAAAAACTGCAGGTTATGTGGTGCATCAATGCTAGGGCATGGGTTACATGGCAGTTTTTTATTGAATGGGTAAATCTCGTCTTTGGTCCTGCAGTAAAAAAATATCTTCAAGAAAATAAACTCCTAATAAAAGCATTACTAATCCTTGATAATGCTCCAGCCCACCCACCTGGTTTTAAAATGACATTCTCGATGAGTTCAAATTCGTGAAAGTCCTCTACCTCCCACTCAACATGACTTCAATCCTGCAACCTATGGATCAGCAGGTCATTTCCAACTTTAAAAAGCTTTACACAAAGCACTTGTTCTGCAGCTGCTTTGAGGTGACTGAGAATACAATTCTAACCCTTCAAGAGTTTTGGAAAGTTCACTACAACATTGTGATAAGTTTACACATTATTGACTTGGCATGGCAAGAGGTTACAAGAAGAACCTTGAACTCAGCATGGAAAAAGTTATGGTCTGACGTTGTTGCAGACAGAGACTTCGAACCAGAGACTGAGACCAAGGTAGAAGCATTGGAGGAGATTGTGTCCCTCGGAAAGTCAATGGGTCTGGAGGTAGATGAGGGGGACATAAACAAGCTCATTGAGAAACATGAGGAGGAACTCTCAACTGAGAAGTTGAAGGAGCTACAGATGATGCAACATACGGAGCTTCTGCAAGAGATTAGTAGTGAGGAGGAGGTAGAGTCGGAGGAAGTGATTTCTACAAGTGAAATTAAAGACATGCTGGCAATGTGGGAGAAGCTTTCAAGTTTCATTGAAAAAAAACACCCAGAAAAAGTTTCAACTGGTCGTGCTTCAGCACTTTTTAATGACACTTGTTTGTCACATTTCCGTAACATTTTAAAAGTCAGGCAAAAGCAAACCTCTTTGGATAGATTTTAATTCAAACGTCTTGCAAGTGAAAGTGCCAAAAGTGCAGCCAAAAAGGCAAAAACAGGTGATGATTAAATTAAAAATATGTAATGTTAAGCTTAGGTTAAGTTTAAAGTTAAGAAAGTACATTTTTTTACAATTAAGTTTTTGTGGTTTTATTTTAAGTAAAGAAAGTGCAGTTTTAGTGTTGTTTAAAGTAAAGAAAATGCAGTTTTAGCTTACATTTAGTGTAAAGAAGGTGCAGTTTTAGTTTCATGTCTACAGTGCCTGCATCCCTTCCTCCCTCCCTCCTCCTCCAACATTCGCCTCTGTTAGCCGCACTCGTCTGTCTCCAAGGTAAGAATACAGTACTAAATAACACTTTTTTCTTTTATTTCATATATTTTGTTATGCATTGGTAAAGTATACATGTGTGTTTCTTAATTAAAGACATGTCTTTTTTCATAATTTAGGATGGTTTGGGGATATTTCACAGGGCTGGAACGGATTTAATTTATTTCAGTTATTTTAAATGGGAGAAATTGGTTTGATATACGAGTTGACTGATTTACGAGCTCATTTACAGAACAAATTAAATTTGTATCTCAAGGTACTACTGTATTTAAAGTTGGGTAAAGGACCTGAATAAATATTTTTCCAAGGAAGACATACAAATGGCCTACAGGTACATAAATAAGTGCTCAGCATGACCTATCCTTAGAGAAATGCAAATCAAACCCACAATGAGATACCAGCTCATGTGGATGGCTATTATTAAAGAGACGAGAGATAAGTGCTGGCAAGGACAAGCATGTTGAAAAAAATAAACTCTTTGTGCACTAAGGCATGAAAAAGATAAAAGATGTGACAAAGATGCAGACTTGTGTGCAGAGTTAATGGCAAACTTAATCACCAGGGATGGTTTATGTTTCCCATCCAAGTAAAGAGTAAAAAAATCATTTTGAGATATAAGATACTGGACAAATGCCCAGGAATGGATCTGGGCTAAACTTTTCACTGAATTTTGGATTGTCTGTTTTGGTCACAGTTTTATCTCCTGTACCTAAAACATGCTTGACATATTACAAGTAATAAGAAACCTCCTGCACTGCTGGTGGGAATGCAGACTGGTGCAGCCACTGTGGAAAACAGTATGGAGATTCCTCAAAAAATTAAAAATCAAACTGCCCTTTGACCCAGTTATCCCACTTATAGGAATATATCCCAAGGACATCATATCACCGACTGAAAAAAAGAAATGCACCCCAATGGCAGCATTGTTCACAATAGTGAAGATCTGGAAACAGCCCAGTGTCCGTCCGTGGACGAGTGGATTAAAAAGCTTTGGTACATATATACTATGGAATACTATGGGGCCATGAAAAAGAAGGAAATAATTACCTTTTGCAACAATATGGAGGGACCTGGAAACTATTATGTTGAGTGAAATAAGCCAGGCAGAGAAAGAAAAATCTCATATGATCTCACTCATTTGAAGAATCCAAGGAATAATGAGAACTGAGGAACAGAATTGAGACAGAGGAGGGATCAAAGGGACCAGATGAAAAGAGGACAGAGGGAAAGGGGATGATAGGATGGGATAAACCTGAAGGGAAGGGGGGAGGGTGCTGTAGGGAAGGGGCAAGGGAGATGTTGAGGGGAATATGGGGGAGGGGGGGATGTATTCGGGTGACCCAGGAACCTATGTAAACACAATTAATTAAATTAAAAAAAATATTTGCTGACTAAATGCATGTGTGAACAAATCAGTAACTCAATAGATGCCATCCAAAACACAATGGAACCTGAATGGGGAAACCATGATGTGTAAAATATAGTCTCTACTTATGATAGAAGCTAAAAAGGGAGTTGAAGAACATGAGAGACTTAGAATATTTAGATTATGGGTTCGGAGTAAGGTTTTATTTTAATTTTATTTAACAATGTGGACTAAATTCATTTTTGTTTGTTTTATCTTTGCTTCACTGTGCATGGAGATTAGTGGGAAAAAAACAATTCCATTTTGAATTCAATTAAGACTGTATTTTCTTTTCACATCTGAAGTTAGTGTACCTAGTTACAAAAACAAAATGACAATTTATTTCCCAATTATTGAAAATATCTCAGAGCATGTCAAAGAAGCCAAGGAAACATGCAGACATTGAATCTCAGGCCTGAATACATAATACCTTGCTTATATATTCAGATTGTTATTCCATTTTTCTAGGGAGAGGCATTATGCCTTACTTCCTCAGACCAGGAATGTTGATCTCTGTTATTGAAGGCTATAGTGCACTGTGTTGTATTTGAAATTCTTGGATCTGATTTGTTTCTAAATACACACAACTGTTTTTCATGTCTTACTTATATTTGGTGTCTATCAAGTTATGCTGTTAAGGTTCAAACAGGCCAGTAACTGATCAATAAATCACAGGAAAAATTTTATAACACAAACCTCTCATCCTTCTTTTTTGATAGCATAAATTCCTTGCCTACTACTCCCATTTGTTCCTAAAGGGGTACATACACCATTACTGAGGCTACCTGAGACCATGGAAACTGTATGAAATTTAAATAAAAACTGTTTAAGAAAACAAGCTTCCTGCATTGCCCCTGTGATTTATTACCTGGTTACAGTGATAAGTATTATCTAAGTCCTAGTGTCTTCTACAGTAATAAGAGAATATTCTAATTGACTTTGCATGGCAAATACAAAGGTTAAATAAAATGAACATAAAGAGCCTGAACGTGGTAATCATTCCAAAAATGGAAAAATTATTTTGAAGCAATCTTAATATCATGTAAGCAGCCTTAACTTACTATCTTTTTATTTTATTGACACCACAAACCAAGAATAGGAAATTTATCAGTAGAATTTTAAAAATTCAATAATTAGGAAGTGCAAAGATATTTATGTCATGACCTTAAGATTATAAAGAAAGCACTTAAAGCCCACTTATTTTAAAAATTTATTTATTTGACACTCTCATTAGCAATGAAGTTAGGAACATATATCTATTAAATGATACCATTGAATTGTACACATTAAATAAGCAAACTGCATAATATATGAATTATATCCATTATACGGTTACATTAAAAAAAGTATACTGTTTAGAAATGTGTGCTTAGGCAGTGAAAATCATGGGGTACCTACCATAAAACTCAGGATAGTGTTATCTTATGGGAGAGAGAAGGTTACGGAGGTAGAAGGATGAGGAGATGAGTGATTCTGGAGTGCTGCTTGTGTCTGTTTCTTTATCCAGGTGATGGTTACACCTCTTAATTTTACAATAATAAATTAAACTGTCCTATGTCATCATATTATAATAATTAGATTAGATTAGATACCACACCAGAGGTTGAATTTTAAAAATAGTATTTTTAAATGAAAGCAGATTTCACAAGATTTTATTTTTTATATTCTTTTATTTTTATAATTTTATTTTTAATTGAATTCATTGGGGTGACATTGGTTAATAAATTATATAGGTTTGAGGTGCACAGTTCTATACTACATCATCTGTATTGTACTGTGTGTTCACCACCCCAAGTCAAGTTTCCTTCCATCACCATTGATCCCCCCATACCCCTCCCTACCTTCCCTCACACATTTTTCTCATGTAATCCTCATACGGTTCTATATCTACAAGGTTTTTTCCTTTGCTTAATAATTTCTTTATATTAAGACTTGCCACTGTGAATTAAATGGTACCCTAGGGGATTAAAATAGTTGAGGGCTTTCCCACAATGTGAATCCAGGTCCCTCAGAACCTAGTTTAACAGGAACGCACATGTTGAAGTAAATGTAAAAGTCCTTGACAGTCAGTGTAAAAAATATTTTTATAACTCATTTTAATTATATATTTTTCTCTTAATACAAAATATTACTATCAATAGCTGGGTTTAAAATAGAAGGTGGATTTAATTTTTAAAGGGTTCAAGAATCAGGCATGCTCTTATCATTTTGTAGAGGGCTTATTTGTACATCTTTACTAAAAATATAGCATTAAAAAAAATTTAGGGGAAACTCAGGAATCTTCCTTTCCACTGTGAACCCTATGATTCAAAGGGGTAAAATGTAATACTTGTAGCATTTTAATGAAAATTTTTTCTTGAGATTTAGTACTTTTCCAAGTCCATGTGAATATATAGAGAGTGATACTTATGCCATAAGCTTTCTTTAATTAAAATTTGTATTCTTAACTCAGTTGGATGCACTTTACAAAAAATAATGCAGGAATTTATACTCTGTTTCATGAACACACAACTGTAAATCTACCATATTTCCCAATGTATAAAATAAATTCTTTTTCAAAAAATTTGGGGTCTAAAAACTGGGTGCTTCTTATACAGTGGTTGTAGTTTTTTTACTTACATTTCCAGCTTTTTTGTGTTTGTTGTCTTTGCGCTCATTGTTTCGCACTTGTTATTGCTATATTACAGTAGGTTACAATTTGCCATGTTCTGCTCAGAAATGGCTCAGAAGAGATTTTCATACAGTGCTCAATTCAAGTTAAACATGATCCAGTTTGCAAAAGTGAATGGAAATTGTGCTGCGGAGCATAAGTTTGGTCCTCCTATAACTGAGAAATCAATCCGAGACTGGCTATGGGAAGAAGGAACCCTACTGAAAACGTCATAGGAATAGAAAGCTGTGAGAGGCAAGTCAGCAAAATGTCCTGATTTAGAGAGGGAACTGAAAATATGGATGGAAGAGCAAAGGGCAGTTGGAATTCCTGTGTCCACAAAGATGGTTCATCGTGAGGCAAGAAGAACTGCTGATGAAAAAGAAGTTACTGATTTCAAAGGAGGACACAACTGGTGCATCAGGCTCATGAAATGGAATGGACTAAGTATGCATACACACACCAGACTTGCCCAAAAGATGCCTGAAAGCTATGAGCAGAAGGTCCTTAAATTTCATTGTTTTGTCATTCAATGTTGGAAGACACACCAGTTTGAGTTGGGACAGATTGCAAATATGAATAAAATCCCCCTTCAATTTGATGTCCCAACTAACAGAACTGTTGATAAGAAGGGGGTAAAAACTATAACTGAAGACAAATGGACAGTTGTTCTAGCTTGTTGTGCTGACCAAACCAAGCTGCCTTATATGCTGATTTTCAAACACAAAACAATGCCAAAAGAAGATATTCCTCGAGAAGTGATTGTCCATGTTCATGACAAGAGTTGGATGGATAAGGATGGGATGAAGATCTGGTTTGAGAAGGTTTGGAGAAGGAGACCAGGTGGGCTCTTACACAAACCTGCCCTATTGGTGCTTGATCAGTTCAGGACACATATAACAACAACAAAAAAAAACAACAACAAAGAAGATTGCTGCAGAATTTAAAACAAAACTTGCCATCATACCTGGAGGCATGACATCCCAGCTCCAGCCACTTGATATCAGCATTAACAAACCCTTCAAAGCTGCCATGAGATGGAACCAATGGAAGTCTTCTGGGAATAATCTGACACCAGCAGGAAGAGTGAAGAAACCAACTATAGGAGAAGTTTGTACCTGGGTGAGAAGATCCTGAGATAATATCAAAATTGAGATCATTGTCATGTCATTTAAGAAGTGTGGCATTTCAAATGCCATAGATGGATCTGAGGATGAGGCAATATATGAAGACAGTGATTTGTCATCAGACACAGATGAGAATAAGCTAATGGATGGGAGTTTTGACAGTGATGAGGAGTTGTATGGCTTTTATGATGAATAAAACTTGAGTTCAATAACTGTATGTAATACATTTTTTTTTCATATTTCAGGTGCCAAAATTAAGGTGCATCTTACAAATGGGGAAATATGGTACTTTTGCCCACTCCTGCATCTCAATTGTTTTCTGATAATTTCAATGTTTTATCTTGTCAAAAGACTACCTTTTCCTTTTGTTTGACATTGTTCTTTTAAGTTGTGTCAAGCCTACAGATATATAGAATAACATAAAAAATATCTATGTACATGTCTCAGAGAATGAATAGGTGTTCACATATCTGTGTTGATTCTTTTTCTTAAATTAAAACTGAGTAAATTGTCATAGAAGTAAAGCCGTGTACCTTATGTTTTTAACTTTCCTTCTTACGCAGTTGAGACTGTTATTCTAAAATTGATATATAGTTTTAAGTTCATGTACTTTAACTGTCATAACATATTCTGTTTTATGAATGAATCAGCTTTTACCTATTTTTCTAGTGAGGGGTGGTGGGGGTGTGAAGCAGAATTAAAGTACCTTGTGTATATTGCATGCATGTATGATTTTCTTTAGGATAGATACTAGGAAGGGACATGGCTGGATCAAATAGTATGAACATTTTAAAATATACTACTTATTGCCAAATATTTTTTTAAGTGAAAGTACAAATTTAGCCTGACCAGGCAGTTGCACAGTGGGTAGAGTGTCAGACTGGGACATTGAGGACCCAGGTTCAAAACCCCGAGGTCGCCAGCTTGAGCACGGGCTCATTTAGTTTGAGCAAGGCTCACCAGCTTGAGCCTAAGGTCGCTGGCTTCAGCGGAGGTCACTCAGTCTGTTGTAGCCTCCTGGTCAAGGAACGTAAGAGAAAGAAATCAATGAACAACTAAGGTGACTCAGCAAAGAATTGATGCTTCTCATCTCTCTCCCTTCCAGTCTGTCTGTCCCTATCTGTCCCTCTCTCTGTCTCTATCTCCATCACAAAAAATAAGGTAGTACAAATTTAGACTATAAGCAGTATATTGTATAAGAGTTTTCATTTTCTGACATGTTTAACAATACTTGGTATTATCATACTTTTAGTTTTTTCCAATTTATAAATATAAATTACATCTTTTAATTCTAATGTATGTGATTACTGGTAAGGTTATTTTACTGATATGTTTAATTATGTTTGGGTACTCATTGTGTTTATTTTCTCTAATATCTCTCTTTCTCTGGGTTGTATTTAAATTCTATTGTTTGTCTTTATCTCTGATTAGAAGCATTTCTTGATATTGTCAACTTAATAATCATTAGTCATTTTTGATTAATAAACATTTCCTCCAAATTCAGGTATTTTGTTTTCAGACTGAAAACAGAGTCTGTTTTAATTTAAATCTTGTCATTTTCCTTTATGTCTTGGTTAAGAAATTATTTTCTTCCTCAGTGTCATAAAATTTTCTTCTCTATTTCATTCTAAGTGATTGACTCATTTTATTTCTATATTTAGGGGTTTTATTTATATGGAATTTGACTTTACATATGTTAAGAAATAACATTTTTTCAATATAAATAACCAATTATATTAGTACCATTTGACATTACATTAATATTAATATCATATGCATATCAAGTCTCTATATGTATGAATCTATGTCTAGACTCTTTTTATGGTTCCATTTGTAGAGTGTATTAATAATTTATTTTAAGTGCAGAGCATTGGATAAAGAATTTGTTCATCCATATGCCTGTTGATGAATATCTTCAATTTTTGACTACTATAAATAAAGCTGTTGTAAACATTCATTTGAACATCTCTTTATGGACATATGCTTTCATTTCTCTAGGAGTAAAATGCCTAAATCAGAAGATAAAAGATATCCATTCCCTTCAAATCCTAACACTTGATATGGTGAGTCTTTTCAATTCTATACACTCAAATAGATGTGTAGTACACTTCATTTGGTTTGATTTGCATTTCCAGAAAGACTAATGGGGATGAGTATGCTCCATTGTGCTTATTTGCCACTGGTTTATCTTTGGCAAAATTTTGTTCACACCATTTGTTTATTTTCAAATGGGTTGTTTATTTTCTTAATACAGTGGTCCCTTGTCTATCATAGAGGTTAGGTTCCAGAACCCTCCCACGATAGGCAAAAATCTGTGAAGTAGTCACCTTATATTTATTTTATTACTTATATATATTTTAAGGCTTTATATTTTTTTACTATTGTTTTCAGTTTTGCAGGATAGAAAATGCTTGTTTTATCACAAAAATAATTAAAATAATAAATATATAAAAATACCCATATAAAAAATACCCATATACAGCAAAATCCCGCGATATAGCAAAAAACCCATGATATGAAATTAGATATACACAATTTAAAAATACACGATACAATGAGACCGCAAAAAGTGAACCATGATATGGTCTGGGATGACTGCATTGACGCTTAAGAGTCCTTTATATAGTCTGGCTACAAGTCTTTTATAAGATATGATCTACAAATATTTTCTTTCAGTTTGTATCTTGCCTTAAAAGGTGAAAGATTTATGCGATCTGAAGAGAAACCAGAGTATATCTTGCCTTAATAGAGTAGTTGAAAGAGCAAAAGCTTTTAATTTTGATGGATTCCAATTTATCAATTTCTTCTTTCATAGACCATCCTTTTGGTGATTTATATAGAAATCTTTGCCTAAACCAAAGCCACACTTTTATCTTCCATATGCATATGTTTTAGTATAGAGTATTTATAGTTTTAGGTTTTAAATTTAGATCTATGATTGATCTTGAGTTTATGTTTTTGTTTGGTATGAGATCTGAATCAATATTGATTTATAAAAAAATATATAAATATATCCAATTTTCAGCCACATTTGTTGAAAAGATTACTCTTTCTTCACTGAAGTACCTTTATAATTTTGTAAAAACCAATTGTTAATAGTGTTTCTGAGCTCTTTATTGTGTACCTTGATCTACTGTTTTTATCTCAACACCAATATCACATTGTACCTTTATAAGTCTTGAAATCAGGCAACGTTAATTCTCTAAGTCTGCCCTTTCTTAAAGTTGCTTACTCCTTTCACCTAAGTTTTGGAAATTAGTTTGTCAATTTAAAAAAAAAAAGGCAAAGAAAAATTTAATTGACATTGTGTTGAATATACAGATCATTTTTGGAAAAATTGACATCTTAATATTGATTCTTCCCCTTTCTGAGCACTGTATAGTATCTCATTTTTAGATTCTAAAATTTCAGCAATACTTTATAGTTTTACATATTTGGTAGATTTCTCCCAAAGTATTCCATATTCTTTGATGTTAGAGTAGGTGTTATCTTTATTTCTAATTATTTTATTTGTTGCTAGTCTATAGGAAAGGAATTGATATTTTTACATTGATTATGTTAAACTTACTTATTAGTTCCAAGAGATTTTTAAATTTCATTTCATCAGTTTTTCTACACAGATAATTATGTCACCAATAAATAAAGATAGTTTTACTTCTTTTATAACATGCATCTTATTAAATCTTCTTGCTTTATTGCACCAACTTGATCCTCCAGTACAATGATGCTGAGTAGAATTTTAAAAAGTGGTAAACCTTGATTTGTTCTCAGTCATAGGGGGAAAGAATTCATTTTCATCATTAATTATGCTGTTAACTGTAGGCTTTTTGTAGGATTCTTTTTGTCAGGTTGAGAGAATCCCTTCTATTGTTAGTTACCAGAGTGGTTTTATCAGGAATGAATGTTAAATTTTGTCAAATGCTTTTCTTCTGTATATATTGAGATAATATATGGGTTTTCTTTTTTTAACTTGCTGATATGGTGAATTACAATGAATTGTGGTCAAATATGAAATTAACCTTGCATTCCTTCAATAAACCTATAATATATTGTATTTATTTTTTATATTTTTTACTTTTTATATATTGTTGAACCTGATTTTCTAAAAATTTAATTACAATGTTTCTATATTCATGAGAGATAATGTTTTGCACTTTTTTATTCTTATAAGTCTTTGTTCAGTTTGTATGTTAGCATAGGACTGGCCTCCAAGAATGTCTCCAGGATTCTTAGTCTTCTATTTTTCTGAAAGATTTTGTGTATATAGCTATATAAACCTATTGTTTTCACTGTGGGAAAGTTTTTAACCTGTAAATTCACTTTATTTAATAAATGTAGAGCTATTCATTTTAACTATTGCTTCTCAAGTCGAATTTATTAGTTTGTATCTTTCAAAAAAATTATTTCAGGCCCTGGCTGGTTGACTCAGCTATAGAGCATTGGTCTGGCATATGAATGTTCTGAATTCAATTCCTGTCAGGGCACACAGGAGAGGCACCCATTTGCTTCTCTATCCCTCTCTCTCTTCTCTCTTGTTTCTCTCTCTCTCTCTCTCTCTTTTTCCCTCCTGCAGTCATGACTCAACTGGAGCAAGTTGGCTCCAGGCTCTGAGGATGGCTTCATGGCCTCTGTCTCAGGCCTAAGAAGAGCTCAGTTGCTGAGCAATGGAGCAACACCCCAGATGGGTAGAGCATCGCTCCCTACTGGGCTTGCTAGGTGGAACCCAGTCAGGGCACATATGAGAGTATGTCTTTCTGCCTCCCCTCCTCTCACTGAAAAACAAAAGAATTATTTCACGTAAGAGTCAAATTTCTTGCCAAATTTGTTTATAGCATTTTATTATTATCCTCTTTATATCTGTATTATCTTTAGTGGTGTCACAACTCTGATTCCTAATATTGGTAATTTATGTATTCTCCTTTTG
This sequence comes from Saccopteryx leptura, assembly GCF_036850995.1. Lineage (NCBI taxonomy): Eukaryota > Metazoa > Chordata > Mammalia > Chiroptera > Emballonuridae > Saccopteryx > Saccopteryx leptura. The sequence goes on from NC_089503.1 coordinate 138,504,960, forward strand.
TTCTGACCAGTCTGGCTGGAAGTTCATCAGTTTTATTGTTCCTCTCAAATAATCATCTTTGGTTGTATTGAGTTTTCTTTGGGGATTTTGCAGTTTCATTTCTTTACCTCCTGACCATTATTATTTCCTTTCATCTATTTATTTTCTGTTAAACTTCTTCTTTAGTTTCTTAAAGTTTATCTGGAATCATTGATTTGAAACCTTTCCTGTTTTCAAATATAAGCATTTAGTGCTATAAATCCCATCAACAACACCAAGGACTGCTTTAGTGGCATCCCATAATATTTGACATGTATTTTGTCATTCAGGAAGAAAGAGGTATAAAAAAAGAAATAGCTGGCATGTATTTTATTGCTTAAAAAATTCTTCCTAGACTGCATTCTAGGACAAGAGAGACTAGGTTTTTAAGGTCTTGTGTCAAGGCATGCTATATGTATAAGATGCTTTTTAAATGCATGGTAAACTTAAATAACATGGAAACAAACCACTCAAATACTGCTTATTTTGAAAACCTAGAAAAAGTACTTGAACAATATTTAGTTCTGAGAAAAAAGCAAAAACCAAATACTAAAGCATTAGCTGGGGAAAAATTAAGACTAGAAATGATGACAGAAACTCTGAACCCTTTGAGAACAATCATGAGATTTATTAGATGTAGCACCTGAATCATGGGCATGGCATTATCCCAAGGCTGCATTGTTGTATTGTTGTCATTATTCTTGAAATTCTTACTCTGTGTTTCTAAACAAATCAGGTTTCAAATCAGAGTCTTGGTA